>NC_057726.1:6916551-6942089 GCF_004010195.1 Chiloscyllium plagiosum
GGATTGGACATTCTGGAGGCAGGAAACATGTTTCCGCTGATGGGTGAGGACACAGCTTAAAAATACGGGGTAGATCATTTAGGACAGAGATGAGGAGAAACTTGTTCACCCAGAGAGTGGTGGCTGTGTGGAATGCTCTGCCCCAGAGGGCAGTGGAGGCCCAGTCTCTGGATTCATTTAAGAAAGAGTTGGATCGAGCTCTCAAGGATAGTGGAATTAAGGGTTATGGAGATAAGACAGGAACAGGATACTGATTAAGGATGATCAGCCATGATCATTTTGAATGGTGGTGCAAGCTCGAAGGGCAGAATGGCCTACTCCTGCACCTATTGTCTATTGTCTATTGTCTTCACTAATATACTTCAGGGACAAAGCCTCAATTCTTATACAATGTGGGCTATGTGAGGACTTCATGAACTAAAACTTGCCTCTCTACAAGACCTTTACATCTCTCAAGATCTTTCACAGCAGCATAATCAAATAAAATGTGACACAAAGCCACATGAGGAAATATTTGGATTAAAGGGGTATCTTTTAAGGAGCAAATAAAAGAAGGAGGCTGAGATCAAGAGACCAATATATTCTGAAAGAGGAAACCAGAATTTATGACCTTGACAGCTGAGTTCATGGCAACAAATAGTGAAGAGAAGCAAGTGTAATATGCGCAGGAGGTTGAGGGGTGACCTGATTGAGGTTTATCAGATTGTGAATCAGATGGATAGAGTGGCAGGTATGAGGCTTTTTCCAAGGGTGGAGAGGTCAATTATGAGGGAACAGAGGTTCAAGGTGCGGGGAAGTTTAAAAGAGATGTGCGAGGTATGTCTTTCAGGCAAACGGTGGTGAGTGCCTGGAACATGCTGCCAGAGGAGGTGGTGGAAGCAGACGCAACAGCAGCATTCAAAAAGTACCTGGACGAATAGAGTCACAGAGTCATAGAGATGTACAGCATGGAAATAGACCCTTCAGTCACCAGATACATGAATAGGAAGGGAATAGAGTGATACGGATCCTGTAGGGGAGGACAGTTTTAGAATGTGGCAGCGCAGGACTGGAGGGCTGAATGGCCTTTTTCTGCGCTATATTGTTTATGTTCGTTTAGTCAGAGTTGAAAGAGCACAGAAGACTTAAAGTTGTGAAGAGTGAGGGAACCAAAAGGGCCCAAAAATTAATTCAGAAACATCGAGTGCTCCTGGCTGCACAGACTGAGGCATATTTCAATTATAACCCAAAGTTATGAAATTCCTCTATTATCTTAATTCAGCTCTTCAATAAGTAACCCAGTGTTGTGATTTTATTGGAGACAGCTTCCTTCAAATGTGAAATCACAATTTGTCTCTTCTATGTGTAAGCATGACTCAAAGCTGAGCTCCCAGTATCACCATAAAGAATCTGTTAAACTATTAGGACTTAGTGGGATCTTGCTGAGAACACAAAAAGATACTCATACACAAACAGAACTCATTGGAAAAGCTCAGCAGATCTGGCAGTGTCTGTGTCGAGGAAGCAGAGTTAACTGGAGAACTAAGAGAATGGTCACTGGATCTGAAATGCTAATTCTGATTTCTCTCCACAGATGCTGCTGAACCTGAGTTTTTCCAGCGATTTCTGATTTTGTTTCTGATTTCCAACATCTGCAGATCTTTGTTTGTTTTTGAAAACAAAATCTCATGCTGCGATTTTTGAGAAGATTTATAGCTCAGGTTGATGTTCTGTATGTAAGTTTGCTCACTGAGCTGGAAGGTTTGTTTTCAGATGTTTCGTCGTTATACTAGGTAACATCATCAGTGAGGCTCTGGTGAAGTCCTGATGTTATGTCTCACTTTCGATTTATGTGTCTTGGTCTCTTAAGATGGGTACTATCATTTCTCGTTCTTTTTCTCAGAGGTAGGTAAATGGGGTTCAAATTGATGTGTTTATTGATTGACACATCTATTAGGACACCATTCAAGACATATAAGACCAAGACACATAAATAGAAAGCGAGACACAACACCAGGAGAAAGATTTTAAAAAGACATGAGGGACAATGACTTGGAAAGTTATCACCATTCCTTTAGTGTCACTGGGAATTTCCTCCCTCAGTGTATTATGGATTAACCTACAGAACATGGACTGCAACAGTTCAAGAAGGCAGCTACCACCATCTTCTCAAGGGCAATAAGGCATGGACAATAAATGCTGGCCCATCCAACACAACACACCATCAGTGAATCAATAAACATAAATCCTAGTTCTCTGCTGGCTTTCCCTGATGGCACAGTGGCTCAGTGGTTAGCACTGCTGCCTCACAGTGCCAGGGACCTGGGTTTGATTCCAGTCTCAGGCGACTGTCTTTGTGAAGTTGGTACATTCTCCCCATGTCTGTGTGGGTTTCCTCCCACAATCTTTGAGGGTAATGGTCGAGCACAAATTCAACAGAGT
This sequence comes from Chiloscyllium plagiosum, assembly GCF_004010195.1. Taxonomy (NCBI): domain Eukaryota; kingdom Metazoa; phylum Chordata; class Chondrichthyes; order Orectolobiformes; family Hemiscylliidae; genus Chiloscyllium; species Chiloscyllium plagiosum. Next base: position 6,918,973 of record NC_057726.1, read on the forward strand.
TGTGCCTGAATTGTGGAGTTAACTCTATGAGTCAATGACACTTTGTTATATAAATGTAAGCCTTTTCAAAAAAATAAGCAGAATTGCATCTTTATTGCTGTGGAAGACAAAGAAATCCCTTGCAAATACAATTCTAACTTCACACAAATTGATTTTATATTTCATCATATTTCCAGTTTTAGAAGGAACTATGTTGGCACACTGAGAAGCTTTAAAGCAGGTTCATAGTCTGACATCCCTGGCTCTAAAAGCTTCATTTAATATCATAATGGCTTTTTGAAGAAATAGCCGGAGCCTTTTCAATAAAGGTTTTGCTGTTTTTGAAACAAACAGTTGCATTATGGATCATATCAACCCACTTGCCATTGTAAGCCCTGAGTGTTTAACTATTGATCCAGACTGCCAAATGCTGCACAGAACAGAATCACTCTCAATTGATGGTCATTCATGTTCAGAAAGGTACAAGATATCTTATTGAGCACTGCATTGTAAAGGGAAAGCTTCCTCTCTGGAAAAATCACATGCGGCTATCAGGAAATTAGTCCACCTATGAATCCCACCCTGCCTTTCAGTGACTGAGTGTGTGACAACAATGTGTCAGACCTAACAGACCCGTTTCGAGGTTAGGCCAGGTTTGGAATTTTCGACTAATGTATGGAATACAAGAATGGAGCGTTTTCACAAATGAGGTCATTCGGATTAGAGATAGGATGGACATCAAGGAATAGGGGAAAGTTAACCTAGAATATCAGCCTTGATCTCATTCAGTCACAGAGCAGCTCAAAATGCAGAATGACCTTCTCTTGCTCTATATCCACAATTCCATCTCAATGACAAAATATTGGCTAAATTAATTAATATAGAGGAAAGGCCATTCAGTCCATAATGGAGGAAGTGAGGACTGCAGATGCTGGAGATCAGAGCTGAAAAATGTGTTGCTGGAAAAGTGCAGCAGGTTAGGGAGCATCCAAGGAGCAGGAGAATCGACGTTTCGGGCATAAGGTGAAGAAGGGCTTATGCCCGAAACGTCGATTCTCCTGCTCCTTGGATGCTGCCTGACCTGCTGCGCTTTTCCAGCAACACATTTTTCAGCATTCAGTCTATAATGCCAATTTCAGTGCTTTTAGCTTGGAGCTGTTAAATTAATTTGATCTTTCTCTGTATCCTTTTAGAGTCTTTCTTTTTAAATATTTGCCCAAATGGCCTTTAACATATGTCACGAGGTCCATTTAACTTTTCATTTTAGAGAAGGGACTGCTGGCATTGTAGACTGGATGTGCAATATATAAAGTACCTGATTAGTGTGTTGTCCCCGAGTCTATTTCTGATCAGGCATTTGTGGCAAATTACACACTCTGAGGAAGAAAAGAATTCTCAAGCCCTTAATTCATCCTGATAATCGTGTCCATTTATTATTGAGGTGGACAAATCCAATGCTAACTGTCATAAATATGAAATAATCACTAATAACTCCAACAGGGAATTCAAGAGAAAGATTTTTTTAAGGAGACTAATGAAGATATGGAACTTTGTGCCTTTTTTTTCAGATGAAAACTATATAAGCATTTATGTGGAAGCTTTTTAAATAATAAATGGATCCTACTGTCACTTTGACAAATGAGTCCCCACCAAAAAGGGGAAGAAGACACTTTATATCGCGTAGATGTTGTCTCATTTGTGACTTTAGGCCAAGTCTTGATTTACAAAATGAATTGCATGTACTGAGTATGAAATCTATGAGTATATTCAAGGCTGACGGATGTTTAATCACTAAGGGAACCCAGGGTCATGGGGAAAGGCAAGAAAGTGGAGTTGAAGATGATCAAATCAGCCACGCTCATAATGAATGACAGGGTTGTCTTAATGGACAGAATGACATACTTCTGTTCCCACGCCTTATAGCAATGTGCACTTGGCTTAGGATTTGCTTGTTTGTCAGAGTCATAGAGTCCGACAGCATGGAGAAAGGCCCTTTGGGCCAAACTGGTCAATGCTGACCAATAAATTCCATCCACGCTAACCCCTTTTTTCTGCATCTGGCCCATATCCTTCTAATCATTTCTATCCATGTATTTGTCCAAAGGCCTTTTAAATGTTATTAATGTACCCGCCTCACCCACTTCCGCTGGTAGCTCATTCCATGTGCATAACACCATCTCTGTAAAAAAGTTACCACTCTTTGATTCTTTCCCCTCTAACCTTAAACTGATGCCCTCTTGCCCTCGATTCCCCAACCCTGGGAAAAAGACTGAGTGCATTCACCCCCTCCATGCCTCTCGTGATCGTATACACTTCTATAAGTTCCTCCTCCGTCTCTTACGCTCTAAAGAAAGACGTCCTAGTTGTCCCAATCTTTCCCAAAACTCAGATCTTTAAGTCTTGGCAACATCCTTGTAAATTTCTTCAGCTCTATTTCCAGTTTGATAACTTCCTTCAGGTGGCAAAGTGACCAAAACTGAACACAATACTCCTAGTGCGGACTCACCAACATCCTATATAACTGCAATATAACTTCCCAACTTCTGTATTCAGTGCCCTGTCCACCTGTGACTCCATTTGTTTTGAAGGCTTTGTTCTGATGTTGAAATTATTTGATGACTAAGACCATTTAGTTGTGTTTTTCAGTGTATTGGGACCCAACGTTTTAAAATTCAATCACAGGACAAGGGCATCACTGACAGGACCAGCATTTCTTGCCCATCCCTAATTGCCCAGATGGCAGTTAAAAGCTACTCACATTCCTATGGGTGTGGAGCCACATGTAGGCCAGAGTGGGTAAAGATGGCAGATTTCTTTCCCTGAAGGGTATTAATGAACTAGATGGATCTTACCTGACAGCTAGCGATGTATTAGTGGTCATCATTAGACTTTTAATTCAAAACTTTTATTGGATTAAAGTCCATGGCAGGATTGAACCTGGGTCTCCTGAAAATTCCCAGAGTCTTTAGATTAACAATCTAATGATAACACCACTGGCCGATCACCTCAGCCTGGCAACCTCTCAGATTGGCTTACAGATTGGCTGTTTCTGCACTGAGTTGAAACTTTATTGCTGGAACAGCACAGCAAGTCAGGCAGCATCCAGGGAACAGGAGATTCGACGTTTCGGGCACAGGCCCTTCTTCAGGAAAGGGCCTGAAGAAGGGCCTGTGCCCGAAACGTCGAATCTCCTGTTCCCTGGATGCTGCCTGACCTGCTGTGCTGTTCCAGCAATAAAGTTTCAACTTTGATCTCCAGCATCTGCAGACCTCACTTTCTCCTGTTTCTGCACTGATGCAAGGTTCCTGTGCTCAGCAGGCAATAGGTTACTGTCCTTTATTTCTGGGATGCCGCTATTCAAACCACATGATGGACTCAGTGGTGCTGAGCTCTGAGAGGAATGTTGAATGTCTTCTAGTTTCCCCTATGTGATACTAATATGTTGTCCAAATCTTGCAGCCATTAAAAACAACGAAAGAGTCATTGCCTTGTAGACTTTGATTTTAGTTCTGAGACAAGCTTCATGCACTTTCCAAAATGTATGAGCAATTAATTACATCAACGCGAAATGAATTAAAAGGGCATGTTGATAGTGTCAGTTCATTGGGGAACATGAACATTGACTATGATGTCATCAAGTCACAGAGATGTACAGCATGGAAACAGACCATTCAGTCCAACTCATCCATGCCGACCAGATATCCTAAAATAATCTGGTCCCATTTGCCAGCATTTGGCCCAAATTTCTGTAAACCCTTCTTATTCATATAACTATCCAGATGCATTTTAAATGCTGTAATTGTACCAGCCTCCACCACTTCCTCTGGCAGCTCATTCCATACACGCACCACTCTCTGCATGATAAAGTTGCCCCTTAACTTAAGTCTCTTTTATATCTTTCCCCTCTCACCCTAAACCTATTCCTTCTAGTTCTGGACTTCTCCAATTCAGGGAAAAGACCTTGTCTATTTACTCTATCAATGCCCATCATCATTTTATAAATCTCTATAAGGTCACCCCTCAGCCTCCGACACTACGGGGAAAACAGCTCTAACCTATTCAACCTCTCCCTATAGCTCAAATCCTCCAACCTGGCAAAATCCTTGTAAATCTTTTTTGAACCCTTTCAAACTTCACAACATCCTTCCAATAGGAAGGAGACCAGAATTGCACACAATATTCCAAAAGTGGCCGAACCAATCTAACTAACATGACATCCCAACTCCTATACTCGATGTTCTGACCAATAAAGGAAAGCATACCAAATTCCTTCTTAACTATCCTGCGACTCTACTTTCAAGGAACTATGAACTTTCACTCCAAGGTCTCTGTGTTCAACAACACTCCTCCAACTCATCCATGCCGACCAGATATCCTAAAATAATCTGGTCCCATTTGCCAGCATTTGGCCCAAATTTCTGTAAACCCTTCTTATTCATATAACTATCCAGATGCATTTTAAATGCTGTAATTGTACCAGCCTCCACCACTTCCTCTGGCAGCTCATTCCATACACGCACCACTCTCTGCATGATAAAGTTGCCCCTTAACTTAAGTCTCTTTTATATCTTTCCCCTCTCACCCTAAACCTATTCCTTCTAGTTCTGGACTTCTCCAATTCAGGGAAAAGACCTTGTTTATTTACCCTATCAATGCCCATCATGATTTTATAAATCTCTATAAGGTCACCCCTCAGCCTCCGACACTCCGGGGAAAACAGCTCTAACCTATTCAACCTCTCCCTATAGCTCAAATCCTCCAACCTGGCAACATCCTTGTAAATCTTTTTTGAACCCTTTCAAACTTCACAACATCCTTCCAATAGGAAGGAGACCAGAATTGCACACAATATTCCAAAAATGGCTGAACCAATCTAACTAACATGACCTCCCAACTCCTATACTCAATGTTCTGACCAATAAAGGAAGGCATACCAAATGCCTTCTTCACTATCCTGCGACTCTACTTTCAAGGAACTATGAACTTTCACTCCAAGGTCTCTCTGTTCAACAACACTCCCTGGGGCCTTCCCATTAAGTGCATAAGAACTGCTCTGATTTGCTGATACAAAATATAACACCTCGCGTTTACCTAAATTAAACTCCATCTGCTACTCCTCAGTCCATTGGCCCATCTTACCAAGATCCCGTTATATTCTGAGGTAATCTTCTTCTCTGTCCATTACATCTCCAATTTTGGTCTCATCAGCAAACTTACTAACTATACCTCCTATGTTTACACCTAAATCATTTATATAAATGACAAAAAGCAGGGGACTCAGCACCGATCCTTGTGGCACTCCAATGGTCACAAGCCTCCAGTCTGAAAAGCAACCCTCCACCACCACCCTCTGTCTTCTATGTTCGAGCCAGTTCTGTATCCAAATGGTTAGTTCTCCGTATATTCCATGAGATCTAACCTTGCTAACCAGGTGTCCCATGGGAAATCTTGTTGAATGCCTTACTGAAGTCCATATAGATCACATCCACTGCTGTGCCCTTATCAGTCTTATTTGTTACTACTTCAAAAAATTCTATCAAGTGATTTCCCATGCACAAAGCCATGCTGACTATCCTTAATCAGTCCTTGCCTTTCCAAATACATGTAAATCCTGTCCCTCAGGATTCCCTCAAACAACTTGCCAACACCAACATCAGGCTCACCGGTCTTTAGTTCCCTGGCTTTTCCTTACCACCTTTCTTAAACAGTGGCACCACATTAGCCAACCTTCAGGCTTCCAGCACCTCGCCTATGACTATCAATGATACAAATATCTCAATAAGGAGCCCAGGAATCACTTCCCTAACTTCCCACAGAGTTATAGGGTACACCTGATCAGGTCCTGGGGATATATCCACTTTTCTGCATTTTAAGCACCTCCTCTTCTAAAATAAGGGCACTTTTCAAGGTGTCACCATTTATTTCCTTACATTCTATATCTTCTATGTCCTTTTCCACAGTAAACATTGATGCAAAAAACGTGTTCAGTATCTCCCACATCTCCTGCAGCTCCACACAAAGGCCCACCCTCCTTACTAGCTTAAATCTTCCTGAGCAGCTCTAGCAAATCTCCCTGCCAGTATATTAGCCTGCTTCCAATTCAGGTGGAATCCATCCTTTTTGTACAGGTCACTTCTATCCCAAAAAACATTCCAATCATCCAAAAATGTGAATCCTTCTGTCATGCACCAGCTCGTCAGCCACGTATTCATCTGCTCCATCCTCCTATCCCTACCCTCACTAGCTCATAGAACTGGGAGTAATCCAGATATTACCATCCTTGAGGACCTCCTTTTTAAATTTCTGTCTAACTTTCTATATTCTCCCTTCAGAAACTCATTCCTTTCCGGTCCTATGTTGTTAGTTCCAATGTGTATAATAACCTCCTGCCGGGCCTCTCCCATTTGAGAGCATTCTGCACCCTCTCTGAGACATCCTTGATCCTGACATCATTCTGATTTTTTTCTGCAGGCTATAGAAATGACTGTCTGTGCCTCTGACTACAGAATCCCCTAATATAATTGATCTCTTGGATCCCGATGTATCTCTTATTGCGTTAGAGCCAGTCTTAATACAAAAAACCTGCCTGTCTGTGTTATATTCCCCTGAATATTCATCACACCCTACATTTACCAAAACAGCAGACTTGTTTGAAATGGGGATAGCCACAGAAGACTCCTGAATTACCTACCTACCCCTCGGATCTTCCTGAAGTTAACCCATCTATCTGACTGTACCTGTGGCTTTTCTACCTTCCTATAACTGCCATCCATCACATCCTCTAACTCCTGTAAATTCCCCATTGCCTCTAACTGCCATTCCAACTGATCCATGTGATCTGAAAGGATTCACAATCAAAGACACTTCCTGCAGATGTAATCACCAGTAATATGGAAACTCTCCCCAAACTCCCACATCTGACAGGAGGACCATATCACTCTACTAAAGGTCATCTTTGATCCTTAACAATCTACAGACTCAGAAAATAGCACCATTTTATTGCTCTAAAAAGAAGTGCTCCTGGCTAACTTAGCACTTGTGGTTTATATTTTCAAAATTTAATCAAGAGACAGGTCTCAATAAAACATATAATCTAGAAAGAACCCACTCTACTCACTATTGTAGACATACAGCAAGGTTACATGCAAAATCTATGCACTTATCTGTTCTTGTGCTGTGAGCTCTCCCACACAGGTTCCTCCAAGATCAGCTGTGAATTTCGCTTTTGTTAATTTTTCCTAGACACATTCTGATGCCCAAAGATATATGAACTTAGACAGCAAATGCACTAACTGTTCAGATTCACTGCTGTGTCAGCAGCGTAGTTTCTTTCTTTCTGTCCCTCACTGGTCATGCGGTCTCCGCCTTTGTCTGTCTTCTTCCTTTTAAAAGTGTTGTTGCTTTGATCTTTTTCCCCCAAAGTTCCAAAACAATTAAACAGCATATAAAACAGTAATTGCTGCTCCTGGATTTCGAGGAAATCACCTCCAACACCTGAAATACCTCAAAAAGGGAGCAGCTGTTACAACCACAGTTTTTTTCCCGTCCTCCATCTTGAGTTACCCAGAATCCCTTGTGTCGGATCATGTGTCCGTAACTGCAAATATTGGGACACCCTTCCTAACTCAAAGCATCTTTTGGATCACCCTTTTCTCGCACTAAACCTCTCTGTTCTGTGGAAATAATAATTAGTTTTTTTGGAACTTGTTGATGAAAAAAGGAATTAGGATTGAAACATGCATAGGGAAACCGAAGAAGATGGGATCCCTATCAATGAAGAAAATGGAACTGTGGCTGAAATGTTTGAGAAGGGGTAGCACTAGATGTTTGGTAAAGAGCTAATGCTGTCCCATTTTCTTTAGAAAAGAAGGTCAGAAGACAATCCCAGGAGTAATGAGGCTGTTAGTTTGACAACTACAGTTGGCGAAATAATGCAAGCTATTATAAATAAAGCCACTTGAGGATTTTAACAAGGATCACGGCAATAATTCTAAGATAACATGGGCTTGTGACAGAGAGATCTGACTAAATAGATTTACAGGAATTCTCCTTGGGGATACATGGCAGATGACGGCATTGTACTTCAGACTGTATATCTTGACTTCCCAAAGACATTCCATAAGAAGCCTAAAAGAGACTGTTGGTCCAAGGAGAGCAAATGATAAAGTAGTAAATTGGTAAAATAATAAATAAAGAATGTTGATGAATGATGATAAGTTTTGTTGGAGAGATGTGATTAGTACTGTGCCTTAGGTGTCAGTCATGATGCGTTTGCTGTTTACAGTGTTTATTTACGACGATGGATTTCACTAGCACTCAGTCCTGTCTTAGCGTTTGATATAAAGACTGCATAAATCACTAATAGCATTGAGGTACCAATCATTGCACCAGTACATGTTCCTAGTGCACAAGGATTTGTGGGCAGGAGTTTCAATTTATGACATGTACCCTACAATCATCACAGCAGCACTCAAAGTAGAATGGCTCATGTGAAGCATTATTTCAAGCTTTGAACTGCTGGAGTGTGTAACCAATTTTCCAAAGGACAAAAATGATAGAAAACCAGTCAAAACCCCAAGTGACCTTTTAGATCAACCCCTACCCCTTCCACTTAAACTTCTCTGTTCTGGGAAAATATTTCTCAGTTTTGTTTCATGGGAGGGAAGAGGAATTAAGAATTGAAAGAATATTTACCAGAAATGTGAAATGCTGTTCTGGAGACGATACTGAATTATTATGGAAAGCAAGTGAGGGAGCCGATAATTTGAGAAGATTGAATGAGGAGAGGCATTCCGAATGGTGGAAGTTTAATAGGGTGCAGAGACACTGCAAGTTAACACACCTAAATCTTTGATTGTGAAAGGATGAAATAAGAATGCTGGTTCTTTGATCCTATGCTTTATGGAAGACAAGTTATATTTAGCTTTTACCAATCGCTAGTTCAACCTCAGCCAGAATACTGTGTCAGTTTCTGTCCCTCTAGAAAGGCTGTCATGGTGACATACAGACGTAGATGTGAACTGCACAGACAACAGCAACCAGAGGACACCACAACTGGCAATCAGGCCACAAAACTCTGGAGAAGTCACACTCCAGAATGAGGCCATTCTGACCATTGTATCTGTGCTTGCCACCCATTTAAATTCTATATTGCAGCACATGCAGTTTACAACACTTCAAATGCAAGTACTTTTTACTTTAGACTCAACCATCAGACTGGGCAATGAATTTCAGACACCCAGCAACCTTTGGGTGAAAAGGTTTTTCCTCATGTACCCCCCCCCCCCCCCCCAAATCCTTCCACAATCCTTCCACAAATTACCTTCAATCCATAACCCTGGCAATTGACGTCAATTTCCAATCTGCTCCAGGCACCCCCGAACTTTATGCTCTGAGATTAAGTCAGTCCTCAGCCTCCACTATTCTAAAGGAAAACACTAGCCTGTCCGATCGTCAAATCCTAGCTACATTTTTGTAAATCTCCTCTGTACTATATCTAAAGTGATAATTTCTTTCTTGTAATATCTTGGTCGAAACTGCACACAGAATTCTAGCTGTGGCTAAAGGGGGTTATACAGGATTTTGGTGAGGCCTTTTCTGAAATACTGTGTCCGGTTCTGGCTGCCCTGTTATAGGAAGGATATTATTAAGCTAGAGGCGGTTCAGAAGCGATTTCTCACTATGTTGCCAGGTGTGGAAAATCTGAATTATAAAGCAATGCTAGGTAGGCTGGGACGTTTTTCACTGGAGTGTAGGAGATTCATAGGTGGCCTTAGAGAGGTTTATAAAAGTATGAGGAGCATAAATAAGTTTAACAGTAGGTGTCTTTTCCTGAGAATGGGGACATAATGTTTCAGGTGAGAGGAGGGAGTCTTAAAAAAGACATGAAGGGCAAATTTCTTACACAGTGGTTAGTTCAAATGTGGAATGAATTTTCTGATGAAGTAGTGGATGTGACGACAGTTACATAATTTAAAAGACACTTAGATAAGTCTATGAAGAGGAAAGGTTTGAAGGGATATGGGTCAGGCGCAGGCAGATGGGACTAGTTTAGGTTGGGATTATATTCAGCATGGACTATTTGGGCAGAAAGTTCTGTTTCTGTGCTGTATGATGCTAAGACTTCTTTACGACTATCGATTGAAAGTCAGAGATGATACTGCTTTAATCCAAAAATAAACTGTGAGACAGTTTTTGCAGTTTTAAAGAGCAGTTGAGATGTTGTCTGGGCAATTTTGGATGGACAATACATTGACACCCACATCCATGAATGGATATATTAAAAAAATATAAATTTACAAAAATCCTTGAAGAAAGTTTCCAAGGCAAAAAAAAGGTGCTTGTGTAATGAATCAGATGGTTCCATCAAGCAGTCAACATTATAAAGCAGCAAAAAAAATCAGCTTGTTTTATAACACATTGTTTACTTTTGAAATATTACAGACCAACTGCAGCCTGGACTATTTGTTGAGCTTTGTTTCCACATCAGTCGCAGTGATAATAGCATCTAAACTGTTTATGTGTGAGCCTCTAGATTTTTCTCATGAGGGCTGGTTTTGCAAGCAGGAGGTGGCGTCAAACAAGACTGTAAGAAATTAAATCAGAAGTTGGCCATTCATCACCTTGAGGAGAAAGTGAGGACTGCAGATGCTAGAGATCAGAGCTGAAAATGTGTTGCTGGAAAAGCGCAGCAGGTCAGGCAGCATCCAAGGAGCAGGAGAATCGAAGGGCTCATGCCCGAAACATCGATTCTCAAGCTCCTTGGATACTGTCTGACCTGCTGCGCTTTTCCAGCAACACATTTTCAGCATTCAACACCTTGAGCCAACTTTGCCATTCACTAGGGTCTTGGCTCGTCCCAACATTCCTTACGCCTTGCCCATTTCCTGTAACTCTTGATTCCTGACTGATATAGAATCTATCTTAGCCTTAAATATACACCAGCTCTCTATAGACAACAGGAGGCTGGAAGAACACAATCAGCATTTCAGGTGTAAACTTCCCAGACCTGAAGAACACCTGAGATGTCAACGTCTCCACCTCCTGATGCTGCCTGGCTTGCTGTGTTCTTCCAGCCTCCTGCTTGTCTACATTGGATTCCGGCATCTGCAGTTTTCTTGTCTCCCACAGCTCTCTGGGGTAAGGAGTTGCAAAGACTCACACCGCCCGGAGAGAAGAAATTCCTCCTCATCTCAGTCTTAAATTGACGCCCCTTTATTCTGAGATTATGATTCATGTTGGATCAGCAATCCATTGTAGTTGTTTAAATTAACCTGTTCAGATATGAAATAATACATGTTTGAGGAAAATAGGATTGAACTCAGGCCTTCTGGGCCAAAGGTAGGGAGACTACCACTGTACCACAATGTATCAACCTTGATTGGTCTTTCTTTGAAGTCATTCAAGTGACACATGAACAATGTCTAATTAGCAATCAATTCAAAATTGATTACTTAACCATTGCCTAAAGTTAAAACAAACTCACACCTTCCGTCCTTCACTGTGGAGTCATCCTGTGCTCTTTTCCTTTTAGTCAGATATATACTGTACCAGGAAAAAACAGAGAGCTGGAACAAACTGGGGGCAGGTACATCTCCTCCACACTTTCAACGTTGATCCAAAACACAAGAGGTCAAAACTCTTTCACAATTTCACAATCTTCTCCCCCCAAGAATCTGTGGAGGTGACCTCTGCCTGGTGAGATTGGTGAACATTCTCAGTATCACTGTTATGTTCTGAGATTATGATTCATGTTGGATCATAATCTGATTTCTAATGGAGGAAGAGATCACATCAAAAAGGTAGAAAGTGCCTTCGCAGAGAACACTTGCTGCGTTCGCTGTTAGATTGGATTCTGTCTTGTGCCAGTGATGAATTTTCCAGTCTCTTACTCTTCCCTACATCCCAAACTGAAACGTTAACTCTATTTCTCTCTTCACAGATACTGCCAGACCTGACAAGTACTTCCAACGTTCACTGTTTTTATTTCAGATTTCCAGCATCTGTAGTGTTCTGCTTTTGGATTTTTCTTCCCCCCTCCATGTGGGTTCATTTCCTTTATTTTTTCCCTTTCTCAGAAGATTGGATGGTTTTGGCTGGTGTTGGGGTGGACAGGAGTGAGAAGTATGCGATCAGGTTGTCACAATGTTAAGAAGAGAAAGTGAGGACTGCAGATGCTGGAGATCAGAGCTGAAAATGTGTTGCTGGAAAAGCTCTGCAGGTCAGGCAGCATCCAAGGAGCAGGAGAATCGACGTTTCGGGCATGAGCCCTTCTTCAGGAATGAGGAAAGTGTGCCAAGCAGGCCCTTCCTAACCTGCAATCTTCTTCCTGACCTCTCCGTCCCCACCCCCACTCTGGCCTATCACCATCACCTTAACCTCCTTCCACCTATCGCAATTCAACGCCCTTCCCCCAAGTCCCTCCTCCCTACCTTTTATCTTAGCCTGCTTGGCACACTTTCCTCATTCCTGAAGAAGGGCTCATGCCCGAAACGTCGATTCTCCTGCTCCTTGGATGCTGCCTGACCTGCTGCGCTTTTCCAGCAACACATTTTCAACAATGTTAAGAGGCCATGCTTGATGGAGTAACAGAGCAGCCCATCTATTCTGTGTGAAACACCAAACTGTAATACAGGGGTCCCTGACATCCCAAAAGGTGTTGAATGTAAATTCATAATGTCTGCCTTCATTTCAAGGCAAATATAATGCATGGTATTTACTATTCAGTGCTCCTCTTCTGTCACCTTGTAGTATTTGCCAGTTCTATCAGTACTTGGTACTGGGTAAGGGTTGTTTAAAGCCGGTTGCTGCCATTAATCCTCTCTTGTCTTTTTGGGTCTATTTGTGATTAATGATGGAGGATATAGCACTCCAGAGTATCTACTGAAGATGCTGTGTTCTTAGGTAACCAGGCCCAACTATCTTCAGCTGCTTCATCGATGACCCTCCCTCCATTATAAGGTCAGAAGTTCACTGATGACAGCACCATGTTCAGCACCATTCATGACTCCTCAGATACTGAAGCAGTCCATGTTCAAATATAACAAAATCTGGACAATATCTAGCTTTGTGCTGACACACAAATTCCAGGCAATGACCATTGCCAATAGGAAAAAATCTAATAATCTTCCCTTGACATACAGGTGTTGCTATAATTGAGTTCCTTACTTGCAACATCCTGGTGGTTACCACTGTCCACAAACTCAATTGGATTAGCCATATAGATACTTGGTTACAAGGGCAAGTCACTTTCTGACTCCCTAAAGCTTGTCCGCCATCTATAAGGCACAAATCAGGAGTGTGATGGAATACTCCCCATTTGCCTAGATGAGTGCAGCTCCAACAATACGCAAGAAGCTTGACACCATCCAGGACAAAGCAGCCCGCAAGATTAGAATCACGTGTGCCTTCTTCAATATTCATTCCTTCACCATCACTGCACACCAGCAGCAATGTGTACCATCTACAAGATGTGCTGCAGTGATTCAACTTTTAAACCCACAGCGTTTACCATCTAGAAGGACAAGGACAGCAGATGCATAAGAACAGCACTGCCTGTAAGTTCCCCTCCAAGCCACTCACCATCCTGGCTTGGAAATATAACACAGTCCCTTCACTGTCACTGGCATCAAATTCCTGGAATTCTTTCCTTCAGGGCATTGTGGGTAAACCTACAGCACATGGACTGCAGCAGTTCAAGAAGGTAGCTCACCCCACTTTCTCAAAGGCAACTAAAGTTGGGCAATAACTGGTGGCCCAGGCAGTGATGTCCACATCTCAGGAGTGAATTAAAAACAAACAAAAAGGTGTATTGCACACCCGCAAGAAGTACAACTACACTTGGTCAAGCATAATCTTCAGGACTTTCAGTAGTTGGTCCAAATCTATCTACACCCTTTCAAAGTGAGGCAGACTCTGTCTCTGTCACAGCTTGTGTATGACATCAAAAGAACTAATGTATCATGAATACTAATCCCTTTAGAACCATTACTTGATACAACAATTCGTACTTTCTAGCTATGTTGTTCTGTTGGGAATTGATTGTCTATCTTTGTGATCTGGTTACCTATTCTCATTACTGACTTCCTGAGACACTTACACATGCCAACTCAATTGAATGCTGCAGTGAACACAATTTAAAATGAGCTGCCACAGTCTCAAACAAAGACATTAAAAATGCATCAACTTTTTTTTTAAGAATTGAAATATGTTTTAACATATGACAGAGACAAGAGTGTAATGAGTTGCAGTGCCAACGCAGTGAATATGCGTAGGGAAAGACTACACAAAGCAAACTGCCTGTGTCAGAACTTTGTCACACAAGGAATGTTCCTGGTACAATGCACACTGAAATCTTAATCTTATAAGATATTAAAATTAATACTGCAGCAAAAATTGGAGGGCAAGTGGAAGGAGCTATGCATGGCTGCTTCCTGTGTAATAATGGCACTCACATTCCACCCTACCCAAGCAACAAGTGAATTGGAATGGGCCATGTGCTGTCTTGAGTCTGTTCCCTCATTGATTATATAGTGCAACTCCAAAAATACTCAAGAAGCTTGACACCATCCAGGATAAAACAGACCACTTGATGGGCGCTACAGGCAGACACATTAACTCTGTCCACCACCGATGCTCAGTTGTAGCAGTATGTACTATCAGCAAGATACACTGCAGCAACTCACCAAGGCTCCTCAGACAATATCTTTGAAACTTAAGACCACTTGTATCCAGAAGGTCTAGAATAGCAGATATCTGAGTAACAGCAGTGATGTGAGTCTGGTGAGCCTGGTGAGGTCCTCTCCAGGCCACTCACCTTCCTGGCTTAGAAATATATAGCTGTCCCTTTAGTGTCACGGGGTGAAAATGCTGAAACTCCCTCACTAATTGCATTGTGAGTCTATCTGAATCAAATGGACAGCAGCAATTCAATAACTCAATTCACTATCACCTCGGTAAAAACAATGACTGCAGATACTGGAAACCAGATTCTGGATTAGTGGTGCTGGAAGAGCACAGCAGTTCAAGCAGCATCCAAAGAGCAGCAAAATTGGCGTTTTGGGCAAAAGCCCTTCATCAGGAATAAAGGCAAAGAGCCTGAAGCATGGAGAGATAAGCTAGAGGAGGGTGGGGGTGGGGTGTGCTATTTTCTCCCCACCCCCACTCTCCTCTAGCTTATCTCTCCACGCTTCAGGCTCACTGCCTTTATTCCTGATGAAGGGATTTTGCCTGAAATATTGATTTCGAAGCTCCTTGGATGCTGCCTGAACTGCTGTGCTCTTCCAGCACCACTAATCCAGAATCACTATCACCTAGGACAAAGTAGGGACTGCAGATGCTGAGAGCAGAGTCGAGAGTATGGTGCTGGAAAAGCACAACAGGTCGGACAGCATCCGAGGAGCAGGAGAATCGATGTCTCGGGCACAAGCCCTTCATCAGGCATGAGGCTTGTGGCCCGGGGGTGCTGAGATATAAGTGGGAGGGAGTGGGGCTGGGGGCAAAGTAGCTGAGAATGCAATAGGTAGATGAAGATGGGGGAGAAGGTGATAGGTCAGAGAGGAGGGTGGAGTAGATAGATGGAAAGATGATGGACAGCTCAAGAGAGCAGTGCTGAGTTTGAGGGTTGGGATAAGCCTTGGGGGAGGGGAAATGAGGAAACTAGTGAAATCCACATTAATCCCATGGGATTGCAGTGTCCCAAGGCAGAAGGTGAGGCGTTCTTCCCTTAGGTGTCAGGCGGTTAGGGTTTGGCAATGGAGGAGGCACAGGATCTGCATATCCTTGGTGGAGTGGTGGGGGAGGCAGAGTTGAAGTGTTTAGTCATGGGACGATGGGGTTGGTTGGTGCAGGTGTCCCACAGATGTTCTCTGAAACGATCTGCAAATTAGCATCCTGAGTCCCAATGTCGAGGAGACCACATCGGGTGCAATGGGATGACATTAGTAGATGACATTTGTGGAGGCACAGGCCAATTTCTGTCAGATGTGAAAGGATCCTTTGGGGTCTTGGATGGAGGTGAGGCGGATGTTGTGGGCGTAAGTTTTTGCACTTCCTGCAGTGGAGTGCCGGGAGTAGGGTGAGGGCTGGTAGGGGAGTGGATCTGACAAAGGAGTCGCAGTGAGAATGGTCTCTCCGAAAAGCTGATAGGGGTAGAGACAGAAATATATCCCGAGTGGTGGGGTCTGTTTGTAGGTGGCGGACGTGGTGGAGGGTGATGAATTGTATACGGAGGTTGGTGGGGTGGAAGGTGAGGACCGGGGATTCTGTCCTTGTTGAGTTGGGAGGAGTGGGGTTCAAGGGCAGTGGTGCAGGAAGTGGAGGAGATGTGCTGGAGGACATCAACAACCACGTGGGAGGAGAAATTGCGATCTTTGAAGAAGGAGGCCATCTGGTATTTTCTGAGATGGAGTTGGTCACTCTGGGAACAGATAAGGTGGGGGCAGAGGAATTGGGAATAAGGGATTGCGTTTTTACAGGAGGTAGGATGGGAGGAAGTGTAGTCCTGGTAGCTGTGGGAGTCGGTGGGTTTGTAATAGATATCCGTGGTTAGTCGGTCACTGGAAATGGAGATGGAGAGGTGCAGGAAGGGGAGGGAGATATCTGAGATGGTCCAGGTGAACTTGAGGTCCGGATGAAAGGTGGTAGTGAAGGTGATGAACTTTTTAACCTCCCCGTGGGAGTACGAGGTAGCGCCAATACAGTTATCGATGTAGCGGAGGAAAAGGTGGGGAAAGGTGTCAGTGAAGCTGCGGAAGATGGACTGTTCCATGTACCTGACAAAGAGACATACATAGTTGGGGTGCATGTGGGTGCCCATGGCTACCCCTTTGGTTTGGATGAAGTGGGAGGGTTGGAAGGAGAAGTTGTTAAGGGTGAGGACAAGTTCAGGCAGGTGGATGAAGGTATCAGTGAAAGGGTATTGGTTGGATGGCTTAACAGAAAGAAACAGAGGGCTTAGAGACCTTCTTTGTGGCAGATAGATGTGTACAGGGACCGGTCTGTGGCGAAGGTATGGCGTATGGGGCCGGGGAATTGAAAGTCTTGGAGGAGATGAAGGGCGTGGGTGGTGTCCCGAGCTTGGTGTCTCCCAGTCCCCCGGCTCACAAGCCTCATTCTTAATGAAGGGCTTATGCCCAAAACGTTGATTCTCCTGCTCCTTGGATGCTGCCTGACCTGCTGTGCTTTTCTAGCACTCTCACTACCACCTACTCAAGGGAAAGTAAGGATAGGCAATAAATGCTGGTACAGTCAAAGAAGCCCAATTTTTATGAGTTAATTTTCAAAAAGAGAGAACCTTTAAATGGCAATAACAGGATACAGAATATATTTGCAGTAATATACACATACATGGGCACACTGCATGTGAATACATGCACACATTAGGTAATGTCATCATTCGGAGATAGTGAGGACTACGGATGCTGGAGAGTCAGAGTTGATAAAGTGTGGTTCTGGAAAAGGCACAGCAGGTCAGGCAGCATCTGAAGAACAGAAAAGTTGACGTTTGGGCATAAGCCCTTTGTCAGGACTGGGGAGGGGGAAGGGACCTGAGAAATAAATAAAGTGAGCGGGGTTGGGGTGAGGAGAAATGTATTTGGGATAATGAGAGGTGGACAAAGGTAGGAGGCAATCGTGATAGTGCAGTGGGAAGTGTGGAGCAGATAGGTGGGAAGGAAGATGGACAGGGAGATCAAATCAAGAGGGTAGTGCTGAGTCGGAGGATTGGATCTGGGATGGGTTGGGTGCAGGGGAGATTTGGAAACTGGTGAATTCAATGTTCATGCTGTGTGGTTGTAAACTCCAGAGGTGGAAGATGAGGTGTTCCTCCTCCAGTTTGTGAGTAGCCTTGTTTAGGTGGTGGAGGAGGCCCAGAATGGACATGTCATGGGGGGTTTGGATGGGGAGTTGAAATGGATAGGGTAATCCAAGATGGAGGATGGGAAAAACTTCTGGCTGTAACAGCTGTTCCTTTTTTCAGGTATTTTAGGTGTTGGAGGTGATTTTCTCAAATTCCAGGAGCAGCAATTACTGTTTAAATGTTGTTGCATTGTTTTGGAACTTTGGGAAAAAAAAGTCAAAACAACATCACTTTTAAAAGGGAGAAGGACAGACAAAGGAAGCCCACGGTGAGGTCAGTGCAGGAAAGAGAGGGAGAGAGAGAGAGAGAGAGGGAGAAAAACCCACATTGCTAACTGACAGAGTTAGCAGTTACTGCCTTTGTTGTTGAATTAATGTATCACTGGACATCAGAGTGCATCTGGGAAAATTTAAAAAACCTTGAAGGAACCTGTTTGGAGAGGTCACAGGACAGAAGCAGATAAGTGGATGTTTTAAGCGTGGCTATAAAATAAGTCTACAGTAATGAATATAGTGAGTTCTTTGTTGATTATATGTTTTATTGAACCATGTCTCTTGATTAAACTTAAAATATAAGCCATAAATATTAATTTAACCTGGAGCAGTGCTTTGTAGAGGAATAAGACAATGCTATTTTCTGCGTCTGTAGATTGAAAGAAGCAAAAATAACCTATAGTAGAGTGATGTGCTCTTCTTGTCGGATGTGGGAGTTTAGGGTGAGTCTACATGTTACTGAGGATTATATCTGTGATAAATGCTGTTGGCTGCAAATCCTATCAGATCGAATGGATTGGTTGGAGGGACAGAGAGGTAGGCAGATGGTGCAGGAGTCTTCTGTGGCTATCCCCATTTCAAACAAGTACGTTGTTTTGGAAAATGTAGGGGGCCATGGATCCTCAGGGAAATGTAGCACGAACAGCCAAGTTTCTGGTATTGAGACTGGCTCAAATGTAATCAGAGGTATGTCGGGTTCCAAGCAATCGATTGTGTTGGGGGACTCTCTAGACTGAGGTACAGACAGAAGTTTCTGTGGCCAGCAACGAAAAATCAGAATGGTTCCCTGGTGCCAGATTCAAGGATGTCTCAGAGAGGGTGCAGAATGTTCTCACGGGGGAGGGCAGATGTTCGCAGGTAAAGGGACGGCTGGAAAATGGGATGCCCTCAGAATGAGCTAACGAGAGTCCAGAGAAAGTATATTCCTGTTAGGATGAAAGGAAAGTGTGGTATGTATAGGAAATGCTGGATGACTAAAGAAATTGAGGTTTTGGTTAAGAAAAAGAAGGAAGCAATATGTCAGATACAGACAGGATCGTTCGAGTGAATCCTCAGAACTATATAAAAGCAGTAGGAGTATACTTAAGAGAGAAATCAGGAGGGCAAAAAGGGGACATGAGATAGCTTTGGCAAATAGAGTTAAGGAGAATTCAAAGGGTTTTTACAAACACATTAAGGACAAAAGCGTTACTAGGGAGAGAATAGGGCCCTTAAGAGATCAGCAAGATAGCTTTTGTGTGGAGCCGCAGAAAATGGGGGAGATACTAAACAAATATTTTACATCAATGCTAACTGTGAGAAGGACATGGAAGATATAGAATGTAGGGAAATAGATGGTGACATCTTGAAAAATGTCCATATTACAGAGGAGGAAGTGCTGGATGTCTTGAAATGCATAAATCCACAGGACTTGATCAGATGTACCCTGTGAGAAGCTAGGGAAGTGATTGCTGGTCCTCTTGCTGAGATATTTGTATAATCAATAGTCACAGGTGAGGTGCCAGAAGACTCGAGGTTGGCAAACGTGGTGCCACTGTTTAAGAAGGGTGGTAAAGACAAGCCAGGGAATTATAGACCGATGAGCCAGATGTCGGTGGTGGGCAAGTTGTTGGAGGGAATCCTGAGGGACAGGATGTACATGTATTTGGAAAGGCAAGTACTGATTAGGGATAGTTAACATGGGAAATCATGTGCGTGGGAAATCATGTCTCACAAACTTGATTGAATTTTTTGAACAAGTAACAAAGATGATTGATGAGGGCAGAACGGTGGACATGATCTATATGGACGTCAGTAAGGCATTCAACAAGGTTCCCCATGAGAGACTGGTTAGCAAGGTTAGATCTCATGGAATACAGAGAGAACTAGCCATTTGGATACAGAACTGGCTCAAAGGTAGAAGGCAGAGGGTGGTGGTGGAGGGTTGTTTTTCAGACTGGAGGCCTGTGACCAGTGGAGTGCCACAAGGATCAGTGCTGGGTTCACTACTTTTCATCATTTATATAAATGATTTGGATATGAGCATAAGAGGTATAGTTAGTAAGTTTGCTGATGACACCAAAATTGGGGGTGTGGTGGACAATGAAAAAGGTTATCCCTGAGTACAATGGGATCTTGATTGGTTGGGCCAGTGGGCTGAGAAGTGGCAGATAGCGTTTAATTTTGATAAATGTGAGGTGCTGCATTTTGGGAAGGCAAATCTTAGAAGGATTTATACATGTAATGTTAAGTCCTCGGGAATGTTACTGAACAAAGAGACCATGGAGTGCAGATTCATAGCTTCTCGAAAGTGGAGTCGCAGGTAGATAGGATAGTGAAGAAAGCATTTGGCATGCATTCCTTCATGGGTCTAAGTATTGAGTACAGGAGTTGGGAGGTCATGTTACGGTTGTACAGGACATTGGTTTTGGAATATTTGGAATATTGCGTGCAATTCTGGTCTCCCACCTATCAGAAAAATGTTGTGAAACTTGAAAGGTTTCAGAAAAGATTTGCAAGGATGTTGCCAGGGTTGAAAGATTTGATCCATAGGAAGAGGTTGAATAGGCTAGGGCTGTTTTCCCTGGAGCATCGGAGGCTGAGGGGTGACCTTATAGAGGTTTATAAAATCATGAGGGGCAGGGATAGGATAAATAGACAAAGTCTTTTCCCTGGGGTTGGGGAGTCCAGAACCAGAGGACATAGGTTTAGGGTGAGAGGGGAAAGTATAAAAGAGACTTAAAGGGCAACTTTTTTGCTTAGATTGTGGTACGTGTATGGAATGAGCTGCCTGAGGATATGGTGGAGGCTGGTACAATCGCAACATTTAAAAGGCATCTGGATGGGTATATGAATAGGAAGGGTTTGGAGGGATATGGGCCGGGTGCGGGCAAATGGGACTAGATTAGGTTAATATATCTGGTCAGCATGGACGAGTTGGACCAAAGGGTCTGTTTCCATGCAGTACATCTCTATGACTCTACAGGAAGATGGGGTTGGTTGGTGTGAACGGACCTGAGGTGCTCCCAGAACCATTTTTCAAGTTCACGCTCAGTCTCTCCAATGTACAGGGAGACCACATCGTGAGCAACAGATGCAGTAAATGAAGTTCACGGAGGGTCGGAGGGTTTGAGCTATATGGAGAGGCTGAATAGGCTGGGGCTGTTTTCCTCGGAGTGTCATAGGCTGAGGAGTGACCTTATGGAGGTTTATAAAATCACGAGGGGCATGGATAGGGTGAATAGACATGGTATTTTCCAAGAGGTGGGTGAGTCCAGAACTAGAGGGCATGGGTTTAGGGTGAAAGGAGAAAGATATAAAAGGGACTTCACAGGCAACTGCCAGAGGAAGTGGTGGAGGCTGGTACAATTACAACATTTAAAAGACATCTGGATGATATATGAATAGGGAGGGTTTAGAGGGATATGGGCCAAGTGATGACAAATGGGGCTAGATTACTTTAGGATATCTGGTTGGCATGTCCGAGTTGGACCAAAAGGTCTGTTTCCAAGCAGTCCATCTGTAAGACTCTATAACTCTATGAAAGGAAAACCATGAAGTCTGTTGTGTAACTAGCTCCAACGGAACAATGAATATTAATCACCCATTTTCCCAACAACAGAAAGAATGCCTTTTTTCACACTTGCTACCTCCAATTGACTCTAGTGGGGATTTTGAAAGGGATAACAGGGTGAAATTTACTGGAACATGGTTTCAGGGAATCTACATGAGTGTGTTGGAGAAAATGACATTCTACTGATTAAATCTTTGAGTAGACAAGGGGCCATCATTTCATTTGGGTTTGTGACTTGTCTTTGCACAGAAACCTTACTTGAAAGATAGTGGATTGTTAATAGAAACAGATTTCATGCAAATCATAGAATCCCTACAGTGTGGAAACAGGCCATTTATCCTGTTGAGTCCGCACTAACCCTCCGAAGAGCATTCCTATCACATCCATGTACTTGCCTAAATGTTTCCTAAATGACAAAATTGTACACTCCTCCACCATTACCTCTGGCAGCCTGATCCAGATACTCATCACCCTCTGTGTAAAACATTTACCCCTCTGGTCCCTTTTGTATGCTTCGCCTCTCACCTTAAAACTATGTCTCTAGTTTTAGACTCTCCTGCCATGGGGAAAACAAAAACTGTTAACTATGTACCTTATCAATGCCCCTCATGCCTTTGTAAACATCTATAAGTCATCCCCTCAGCCTACTGTGTTCCCAGAAAAGAAGTCCTAATCTGTCCAGCCTCCCCTTATAACTCAAACCCTCCAGCCGAGGTCCAGGATATACCCAACAACAGCTCGCTTCAGGTTGGCGTGAACTCAGAACTTTGCTGTTCCTTTTGGGCTTCCCAGGGCCAATGTAACCACTGACCACTCCAACCGAGGAAGCTTCACTTTGTGAAAAACCGACAGGATGAAATATTTCAATGGCAGCATCTCACAGGAAAGGCCCATTTGTATGGACTTACCTTTAAGGGAGAAGTCTTCAACAACGTCAACTGAAAGTTAAATGTTAGCACAAAGCACAAAAACAAACAATTTGCTTCATAAAAGAAATAGTTCACCAACCATAGACATCTCCATTTCTCCACCAGGTTTGTGAGAAACCATGAAGTCTGTTGTGCAACTAGCTCCAACGGAACAATGAATATTAATCACCCATTTTCCCAACAACAGAAAGAGCGCCTTTTTTCACTCTTGCTACCTTCAATTAAATCTTGTGGAGTTCTATCAGATTTTGAAATGTGATTCCCTGTGGAACACATTAATTTATTTCCCCAGTATTAAAGGAAAGTGTGTGTTGAATGTATCACTGGGGAGACTCTTCCAGGGTTTCACACAAGAGCATGCACCCACCAGCCACAGCCACAAACACACACCCACCCACCCACAAGCACACACCCACTCACCCACCCGTAGACACCCACCCGTAGACACCCACCCATATACACCCACCCATACACACCCATTCACACATACCTAACCTTACACAACAACCAAACACCCACCCATACAC
>NC_057726.1:6942162-6958494 GCF_004010195.1 Chiloscyllium plagiosum
CCCAACCATACACACCCACTCATACACACACTCACCCATACTCACTAATTCACACATACTCATCCACACCCACTCACCCACCCATCCCCACACACACCCACCCATACACACTAACACACGCACACTCCCACCCTAACACACACACATACCCAATCACCCATACACACACCCATTTACACACACTCACCCACATACACTCAACGACCCACCCACACGTATCCACCAAGTTAGGTGAGTTGGCCTTGCTAAATTGCACATGGTGTTCAGGGATTTGTAGATTCATCAGGAGTAAATATAGGGCTGGGGAATGGTTTTGGGTGGGTTGCTCTTTGGAGGGTCAGTGTAGACTTGTTGGGCCAAATGGCCTGTTTTCACATTGTTGGAATTCTATAAACACCCATACACACCTGCCCATCCATACACACCCATTCACATACACTCACCTGCATACACACACCCATCCAACCCCATGCACACCCAAATACACACACACACACTTCCAATCCCACACCCCCATCAGAAAATGGCTTCAGAAACCATTTCATTTTTATAATAACTGCATAAACTGAAAGTTTAAAACACTTGATTGATGGACCAGGGTAAATGACTCAGCTCTCAGTCAGAGTTGGGAAAAGAGAACATCTGCCCAGTGAGAAGTGGAGAAACAGAATTGAAAGCAGCATTTGAAGATGCATTGGTGAGTCTGCATGTGCTGACATGACTGTGTGCGGATTGTGGGGGCCCCATCCTGTCACAGGAGCAGGGGCTGCCAGCCATTCTGATGTACAGAGTAATCACTCCACAACAAGCCTTTTGTCTCAGTGCTCCAACCCTGGCACTCAATGTCTTTTCCACTTCCCATTGTTCAGATGTTGTCATCTAAATCCTTTCAGAGCCAGTTCATGTCACCTGTACAGGTTCCCCTGGCGAGTCCTGTTAGAACTTCATAGATTACTGTGAGATCCCCCCTCATTCTTCTGAACTCCATTGAGTGGTCATTGTCATTGGCCTTCACTCACTACAGAGTATGATTGTCCACTGAGGAAACTATATCATTGGTCATGGGTTCTATGGGCCCTTGTGTGACTGGTTAGAGCCCCATTTCCAATCACACATTTGGCAGTGTTTCTGGGTGGTGGAATTGGTCTTCAGCCTTGAGAGCACTGGCATTCCTTTCTCTGATTCCTCTTCTGTATTTCCTCTTGTTGATGTACCAATCCAGTCTCTCTTCATACGTCAGTCCTGCCATCCCAGGAATCGGTCTGGTAGACCTTCAGTGCATTCCCTTTGTAGCAGGAACCTCCTTCTTCAGATAAGGAGATCAAAACTGCATCCAGTGCCCCAGGCATGGTCTCACTAAGGCCCTGTATAATTGCAGCAAGACATCCTCATCCTATGCTCCAATTCTCTTGCTATGAAGGACTACATATCATTCAGAAAGAGGCTAATGTAGAGCAATATTTTTGAGATTGCAATGATCTGATTCTGTGTTGTAGCTCAGATGTGTTGTGAGTGGCATGGTGGCACAGTGGTTAGCACTGCTGCCTCACAGCGCCAGAGACCCGTGTTCAATTCCCGCCCCAGGCGACTGACTGTGTGGAGTTTGCATGTTCTCTCCGTGTCTGCGTGGGTTTCCTCCGGGTGCTCCGGTTTCCTCCCACAATCCAAAAAATGTGCAGGCTAGGTGAATTGGCCATGCTAAATTGCCTGTAGTGTTAGGTGAAGAGGTAAATGTAGGAAAATGGGTCTGGGTGGATTACTCTTCGGCGGGTCGGTGTGGACTTGTTGGGCCGAAGGGCCTGTTTCCACACTGTAAGTAATCTAATCTAATCTAATACAATTGTTATCTCTGCATTTGGGGAGTGAAGTTCAGTCTGTGGTTGCTACCATCCATCTTGCACTATTGTCTAATTGTGGTTGGCAATTGTTTACCCCTTAGTCAAAGTGGCAGTAGTGATGTCAAAATTGATCGCAGTAAAGGAGGAAGATTTTTGTCTTTGTCCACATCCAAATCAAATTTTCATCAACAATTTCACCCCCACCATTTCAAATCATGCAAGAACACAGAAGTGGTTGGCTGCACTTCAGAAAGACCATATGGACCTAAGACGAGAAGCCTCTCTGTCTAATAGTTGTTAAAATGATAATCATCTGGCAGTCATTCCAGTATCACCATTTCTTGTACAAATACATGCTGTGTATTCAAAGCATCATGCCAGCTGTCTGCAGCTAAGATTCTCGCACTATGTTTTGCTGCAAAAAAGAGTCATCTGTTGTCAGCCATGATGGAGCTTTCTATTTTTCTTCTCAGTGTGGTGCTTGTCTCTTGCCTTTCCCCTGAAGGTGCTGATTCCCACTCGAGTGCAGATTCACTCCTCCACAGGAGCTCGCTGATCTCGACACCACTGCAGCCAATTGGCTATTTCTTTACATAATGTATACAGGGCTACCTCAATAATCTGAACGACACAGGTGGAGAGTATATTGTTTGGATAAACAAATGTTTGGAGAATCAACACAGTTTATTCAAGCATCAGGACCTTGAGATCTTGTTCTGATAATCCGAAATTCGGATAATCGATGTTGGATAACTAGGTTGTTCTGTATATAAAGCCTAAATATCAGCAAGCTGTTGGACAAGGGGAAACATCAAAGCCAATTCAAGATCTGTACAAGTGGGCTTTCAAGTATGAGAGACTCAATATTGTTATGAAGTTGAAGGTGTGCACTGTACCTTTAAGTGAGACTGAATGCTGATCTGCACTGAGAACTTACAAGCACCTATGTAGGAGTGGATGTCAGTCGTGGAGTGTACTGGGAAATTGAGAATATGTAACATTTGGCTGTTGAAATAGATACCTGAGTTGGTTGCTGTTTTGCCAACAATTCAAATTTAACCAAACAGTTTACATTATGCGCCAGGATACTAAAACCCAATCGTGTTTGAATTTATTGTTTTGCCAACATCGAACCAATTAGGTGATCCCATGTTGAGGATATAAAAATGCAGGCATTTAAAAAATTGGAGAGAGAGCAACTGCCATCACGAGAGACCCAAGGAATTAGGAAGCCCTCTCTATCAAAGGAACCTTTTTATATGAAACATATCACAGTAAAAAGAAAGAAGATGACCCAGGGAGATCTTCAGCCAGAAGAAGACAGATGCCAAAGATGCTGTATGGCTTTAAAATTAAGTTAAAGTAATTTTTAAGTGTTTTATTGGAACAGTATATTGTTACAGAGTTGGAGGCAGATAATAAGCAGTTAAGAGAAAGGGGAGCTTAGAGTTGTGAATATTTGTTGTTTAATGTTCACTTTTATAGTTAAAAAAATTAGTTGTTTTCTTTAAATAATGGAATTTGGAGAGTTTTCTGTCACTCGTACTTTAACGGATTATGAGTCTAGGTAAGCTTTTCTCGGTATTGGTTTAATTAACAGAAGGGTTTACCGCCGTGTCGTAACGATATTAAACAGCTGCAGTGGCAGCCAGGCACCACAGCTTGGCATGGTAACTGCTCTTCCCAAGGTCACAAGAAATTACAGAGAGTTTTGAGCACATCCCCGTCAACCACGCAAATCAGCCTTCCTTCCATTGACTCCATCTATACTTCCCGCTGCCTTGGAAAAGCAGCCAACATAATCTGCTTCCATCCCAGTTAAACTCCCTTCCACCCTCGGGCAGAAGGTACAAAAGCATGTACCAACAGATTCAAGAACAGCATCTTCCCTGCTGTTATCAGACTTTTGAATGAACCTTTCATACGAGGATGTGTTGCTTTAATGGTATCAGGGTTGGACTGTTAATTTAGAGATACATAAATGTTCTGGGAATCCAGGTTTGAATTCTAACATACCCCTCATGGGGTGGCTCGGTGGCTAGCACTGCGGCCTCAGGCACCAGGCACCCAGGTTCAATTCTCACCTCGGGCAACTGAGTGTGCAGAATTTACACATTCTCCCTGTCTCTGCGTGAGTTTCCTCTGTGAGTTCCGGTTTCCCCCCACAGTCCAAAGATATGCAGGTTAGGTTGATTGGCTGTGCTAAATTACCATAGTGTCCAGGGATGTGCAAGCTAGGTAGATTATCATAGAATTCCTACATTGTGGAACCAGGCCATTTGGCCTGTCGTGTTCTCTCTGACCCTCCAAAGAGCATCTCAGACCCACCCCCTATCCCTGTAACCTTGCATGCCCTTTGGCTAACTCACCTAGCACATCACAGACAATATGGTCAATTTAGCGTGGAAAATGCAGGAGTGGGTCTGGAATGGGTCTTCAGAGGTTTGGTCTGGACTTGATGGGCCAAGTAGCCTGCCTCCACACTATAGGGATACAATGATTCCACATTAATATTGATTGTTCTTTGCACCTTCTCTGTAGCTGTAACACTACATTCCGCATTCTGCACATTCTCAAGTGGGAAATCAGATGCTGTTCTTCCAGCTTGCACTGAACCTTGCTGGAGGAAGACCAAGTCAGAAATGATACATTTGACAGTCACGTTAGATCTTCTGAGCTCACTTAAGAGTGCAGACAAAATTTAAGATTGCACTGAAAGGCTGTGACTCCAACAAATTAGCACTTCATGAGCCCACAGCACTGTTGGCACGTCAGCCTGGGTTTTACATTCAGATTCTATGGTAGATCTTGTATATGTAGTTTTTTTTTCACTGGGACCATCTGGGATGTCTAGGGTACACTCTTTGCCACCAAACCTTCTCATTGGTAGCTAGTCTGTTACTAATGCCAAATGGGGAAGCATAACCACATGAGCCCTCAGACAGAATCAGTGCACAGTCTTAATAAACAAAATATGCATTACTTACTCAATAGCTTGTTAATATCACTCCTGAAATATATGATTGCTCTTGGGAAATCTTAGGCTCCATGCGACCGATACATTCTGTTAACCCTTGTTAGAGAGAATAGAGCTGTATAACACAGAAACAGACTCTTCAGCCCAACTCTACCATGCCGACCAAATATCCTAAATTAATCCAGTCATATTTGTCAGCACCTGGCCCAAATCCCTCTAAACCCTTCCTATATGCCTTTAAAATGTTGCAATTGTACCAGGCTCCACCACTTTCTCTGGCAGCTCATTCCATACTTGCACCACCCTCCGCCTGAAAAGGTTGTTCCTTGTTCCCTTTT
This sequence comes from Chiloscyllium plagiosum, assembly GCF_004010195.1. NCBI lineage: Eukaryota > Metazoa > Chordata > Chondrichthyes > Orectolobiformes > Hemiscylliidae > Chiloscyllium > Chiloscyllium plagiosum. Next base: position 6,947,316 of record NC_057726.1, read on the forward strand.
ATATCTATCTCCTCTCACCTTAAACCTATGCCCTCTAGCTTTGGACTCCCTTAACCTAGGAAAATGACCTTGGCTGTTCACCTTATCCATGCCCCTCATGATTTTATAAACCTCTATAAGGTTACCCTCCAATGCTCCAGGGAAAATAGCCCCAGTCTGATCAGCCTCTCCGTATAGCTCAAATCTCCAACACTGGCAACGTCCTTATAAATATTTTCTGAACCCTTTCACGTTTAACAACATCCTTCCTATAGATGTAACCTTCTTAATTTCTTCAAGCAATCAGTGCATCCTTGATGTTTTCAGTCCATTCTTTCATCAGAATGTCACTTGAAATGTTGGATCCCAGTGTATCGATAGTTTCATCGAACATATGCCAGTGGAACTTTCTCCACCCCACAGAGCTTTTAGAGGTGCAGGCAAAGGAACATCAATTGAGTGGGAGGTGAACCGTCAGTCTTGTGATGATGGGTGAAGTTGTCCTGTTTCGTTCTGAGAGATTGAGAAAGTGAGGACTGCAGATGCTGGAGATCAGAGCTGAAAATGTGTTGCTGGAAAAGCGCAGCAGGTCAGGAATTCCTGAAGAAGGGCTTATGCCCGAAAAGTCGATTCTCCTGTTCCTTGGATGCTGCCTGACCTGCTGCGCTTTTCCAGCAACACATCTTTAGTTCTGAGAGATGGGTTGACTTTATGGAGCTTCATGATCAGCAACCTGTTGTGCCTTCAATAATGCATCATAAATATTTGTTAACACCTCAACTCTCAGGAACTGCATTTCAGGGCATAATCTTGTTAGCCAAAAATGGAAAACACAACTATATATCCTAACCTGGCAAGGTGAGCATCTTCCTCTGTGAGTAGATACATCTGAAGTTCCTTGTCACTGTCATAAGCACAGCATTACTTAATGTAGCCACTTAACAATGGTGATGCCTCCCCAAGTTGATCAGTTCATGAGACATCTCAGGCATGTGCAGCCCAGCTTGCTGTTGTTAAACATTTCCTCTTCTTACGCAAGCTCTCAAGACGTAGGAGAAAGTTCTTCCACTCGCATTGTCACTCCTAATTCCAGATCCTCTCATCCTGCAAGAAGTAAGAAGTTGATCGTAGAGTCGTAGACTCATGGAGCTATACAGCACGGAAACCGACCCTTCAGTCCAACTTGTTCATGCTAACCAAATATATCCTAAACTAATCTTGTCTCATTTTCCAGCACTTGCCCCATATCCCTCTAAACCCTTCCTATTCATGTACCCATTCAGATGTCTTTTAAATGTTGTAAGTGTTCCAGCCTCCAACACTTCCTCTGGTATTGAAGAGGGATTTGTTCTGTCCTGTTTCTCTTGAGGGAGGGTGTTATAAACCTGGTGTTGAGGTGTCTTCTACAGTGAAAGCAGAGTAAAAGCTTTAGGTTTGTTTTTAAATAAAACTAAAAGAAGCATGAATGGGTGGAGACCCAAGGTTTTAGCTTTGCTTTCATAGAGTCATAGAGTCATAGAAATGTACAGAGTCTGTTTCGATGCTGTACATCTCTATGACTCTATGGCAGTATGTTTCTCTCAGGATTTGTGAGGGTTGTTGTACATTGTCTATGTCTCTGAGACATACAAAAAGCCAGAGTGGCACTGCTGCGTAGTATAGACACTGAGTTTGGTGCTGAGTCCCCACATGTTTAGTCTTTGTTCATAACGCAGTCCCTCCATACTGGGGTCATCCTAGAGAACTTTCTCTGAACTGCCTCCAATGAAATAATACGTTTCCTCAAATAATGGGGCCAAAACTGCTCACAGTACTCCGGATGTGGCCTCTCCAGCAGCATGTACTGTTGCAGTAAAACTTCCCTACTCTTATCCTTCAACCTGCCTTGAAATAAAGGCCAATATTCCATGAGCCTTTCTGATTCCCTGAGTGCTAGCTTTCTGTGTTTTGTTGGCTGTGCAACAAAAGCTGTCCTTGCTATTGATGTGCACATATTCTTTGCTCAGAATATTTCTGAGCAAAGAATGAATGCACTCCATTGATGAATTTCGAACTCACAGTCCCCCTTCTGAGTAAATATTGATCTTCATCCTTCTGATGATCTGAATAAACACATTTCCCTTGGAGTACACAGCTCACGTCCTCCATTTTGCAAACGTTCCTTTTGGTTTGTTTTCTATCACATTTCTTGCCAGGGGCTTAGAGAATCACAATGATCCCAAGGCTAGCCTCTGATTTGTGATACAGATTATTATTATTCTCATTTTGCAATAATGCACTATTTTTTTCCTCATGTAGTATCTTGGCCGCTTAGACTCATATCAATGACAGTCAGTTACAACTCAAAGATGAATTGATTATGATATATCAGATGTCAGAACGAGTAATCCACCTTATTTTTGGTGGAGCTAGTGACTGAACCATGACCAAAGAAGATTCTGGAAATAATAAATATGAAAACAAGTGGGTTTTTTTTAGTTCCCTTTCTGAATTAACTTGTTTACATTATATAATAAATTATGATTCTAGGTGCTTGACAGCATCAATATCTCTTGTTCGACAGGCAAGGAACCATAATTATGTCTGAGAGATAGACATGAAAGACTTGCATTACACTATCTGATGAAAAGTCATTAACTTGAAACATTAGGTGGGGCATCAAGAAAAAATGAGACCTTGTCAGAAAATCATAGCGATAATCCTGGGAGATTTTAATCTAATTGACTAGAATGATACCAGGAAAGAGGGATTTTAGACACAAGAGAGGATTTGACTTATTCACCTTGGAACAGAGAAGATTAAGAGGTGACCTCTGTAGAATCCCTACAGTGTGAAAGCAGGCCATTTTGCCCAACTAGTCCATATCAACCCTCTGTGTGGAGTTTGCACATTCTCCCCATGTCTGTGTGGGTTTCCTCCAGGTGTTCCAGCTTATTCCACAGTCCAAAGATGTGCAGGTTAGGTGGATTGGCCGTGCTAAATTGCCCATAGCGTACAGGGATGCATAGTTAGAGAATCTCACCCAGATCCACTGTTATATCATGGGGTAAACTCTCCTGCTTAACTTAAACCAGCAACACAGAAAAGATTTATCCCATGCAGTAATCTGTGAAAATTCGAGAGGCCAAGAATTATTGAAAGTAAAAATTAACAACTTTATTTCTTAAAGTATAACAGACAATAATTAACTAACAACTATTTACAACTTCTTTCTCTAACCTACCATTTTTCTCTCCTTTCTATAATACTAGTCCAATAAACCCCTGATTAAGATTTACCATCAATTCAAATTTTCTAAACCAGCCAGATGCTGAATCTTCTCTTATGTCTTCCTCTGTCTTCTTTTCTTCTTATTGGGGATTTCTGTTTCACAAGTTACTGATCGATAAAGACATCTTTAAGAGAGCTATCCTCTGGGCAATCTGCAGATATTGTTGGCTTGGCAGTTCTCCTCCCAACTGTTCAATTGTCCCCAGTCTTATACACCCCAAAGCATCGGATTGTGTGATTGGCTTTTAAGATTGTTAATAGACTGAATTCAAAGTTGATTGGAGTTTGGTATTTTTTGGGGTATAATTTAAACTGATTGGTCTCATTCGAGCCTGCTTTGTTGTTTCCAGATAATCAGCTACCCTAGCTACTGGATCAAAATATTACATATTACCTTGTTTAGAACACTTATTGTTGTCAGGTAGTTCTGCCATCATTTAACTCTCTTAAAGGTAACAGTACACCCACATTTTCATGACATTACCCCCTACTCTATCCCTGTATTTCCCATAGTTCCCCTACCTAACTACACAACCTTGGACACTATGTGTAATTTAGAATGACCAATTCACCTAACCTGTGCATCTTTGGGCTGTGGAATAAACTGGAACATCTGGAGGAAACCCACACAGACAAGTGGAGAATGTACAAACTCCATACAGATGGTCACTCGAGGGTGGAATTGAACTCGGGTCCCAGGCACTGTGAGATAACAGTGCTAACCGTTGTGCTATGGTATTCAGGTGTTCAAAGTTATGAACAATTTTGACAGGGTAAATAAGGATATTCAGTCCCCACTAGTCGGTATGTCAGTAATTAAGAATCACAATTTTAAGATTGTCAGCAAGCGAGCAAGAGGTTAACATTTGGCATGTGCAGGTTAGGTGGATTGGTCATGCTAAATTGCCCATGATATCCAAGGATGTGTAATAAGGTAGGGAGGCCATGAGAAATGCAGGGTTACAGGGATAAAGTAGGGAATGGTGTTATGAAGGTGGCTGAGGAGAATTCTATAGAAGGTTTCAAAAGAGAACTGAATAGAAATTTGCAAGTGATAAGTTTGGAGGGTTACGGAGATCGGACTGAAGAGTGGGACTAGCTGTGAAGCTCTTTCGGGAGCCAGAAAAGACACAATGGACCAAATGACCTCTTTCTGCACTGTAAAATTCTTTGATTCAACATGTCAACTGAAAATGTCAGTTTGGTAATGATAACTGAGATGAAGAGGCCATGGAATGCTTCTAAGTAGTTTCTTAGAACAACATGTTCTGAAACTGTTTGAGGAACAGGTATATGAAAGCTGCTACTGTGCAATGAGAGAGGATGAACTAATGATTGCATGGTGAAGACATCCCTAGGGTGCAGCAACCATAATATGATTGATTTTTACATTCAGTTTGAGAGAGAGAGAGGAGTGAAGCTGAGACTTTATAATCAAACATTAAATAAGGGCAATTATGAGGACATGAAGGCAGAGCTGGTTGAAGTGAATTGGTAAATTATTTTTTAATGCATTAATGGAGATGCAGAGACAGATCATTTGAGGTGATATTTCATCAGACACAGAATGAATACATTTCAATGAGTGAGGAAAATGCCAAGGACCACCCCTTGTGAGCTAATGTTAAATATAGCATCAAACTTAAAGAAAAAGCATATCATTGCACAAAGACATGTGGAAGGTCAAAAGCTTGGACAGAATATAGAAAACAGCTAAAACTTTCAAAGTTAATGAGGGGAATATTGGAGTGTGAACATGAGCCAGAAATATACAGACAGACATGAAGAGTTTCGACAAATATTTAAAGAAGCAAAAGTTTAACAATATGAAAGTTCACTCTGTAGAAAGTGAGTCTTGAGAATTCAATTGAAAAATAAGGAAATGGGCAATGAAATGAATAGGTAATTTACATCCAACTTCGCTGCAGAGGATGCAAGTAATATTCCGGAAGCAGCGATAGATCAGGAAATGGAATAAAAAGAAAAATACAGGAAAATCAACATAATCAAATAATCAAGAGACATAGTACTGCAGAAACTTGGAGCTTTAGCTACTAAGTGCCTGGGTCCTGATGGATTGCCTTCTAGGGTCTTAAAAGTTGTGAAGGGTGGCATGGTGGCTCAGTGGTTTGCACTACTACCTCATAGTATTAAGGACCTTGGTTTGATTCCAGCCTTAGGTGATTGTCTTTGTGGACTTTGCACATTTGGTGTGGGCCCCTTCTCGGTGCTCTGATTTTCACCCACAGTCCAACAATGTTAGGCGGATTGGCCAAGGGTAATGTAGTGTTGCAGGTAATCTAGGTGGGATGCTCTTTACAGGGATGGTGCGGACTTGATGGGCTAAGTGGTCTGCTTCCACACTGTAGAAATGCTTTGACTACTGAGATAGCTGATAGGTTAGCTTTAATTTTCCAAACATCCCTTGATTTGGGGATTATCCCACTAAGTTGGAAGATATTTACTGGAATTAATTTATTCAAAAAAAAGGACAGAAATGGAAATAGAAAACTACAGGTGAATTAGCTTAACGTGTGCCATAAAGAAAATGCTAGGTGCTACTAATAAAGAGGCTATATCACTTCAATAAATTTAAAGAGATCTGGCAGAGTCAACATGGTTTTGTGAAATGAAAGTCATATTCGACCGATGATTTGGAGAATGTAACATATGCAACAGATAACAGGGAGCCAAAGGATGCACTGCACTTCGATTACAGAAGGTTTTTGATAAGGAGCTTTATTAAAGATTATTGCAGAATATAGATGCACCTTATATTGGGGAGTAGCATATTGAAAAGGATTGACTAGATTACAGGAATTTGCAACTATATATAAATGGGATTTTTTGAGGTTAATTAGATGCAATAAGTGGTGGGAATCAAGGAAGGGTATTGTGACTTCAACTGTTTACAGCAAATTACTTAAATGAAAGGACCAAAGGTACAGTTTCCAAATTTGCTGATGGCACAAAGGTGGGTAGGAAAATAAATTGTGAACTGGACATGAGGGGAGATTACAAAAAGGTGTAGTTCAGTTAAATAAATTGGGCAAATAGAGTATAATGTGCGAAAACATGAATTTGTCCATTTTGGCAAGACAAATAAAAAAAAACATATTATCTAAACAATGAGAGATGTTAGAGTTTTGAGAGTCTCTGAGAATTGGTGCCTTCCTACAGAAGTCAATCCTTTCAGTCAAACGTAAGCTCAGTACATCCAAGTGTCAACAGAAATGTTTAATCCCCTTCACAGAGGCTGTGAGATCATCCCAAAGTGTTTCCATTGTCCTGCGGGTTTCTTGCTTCATCAAGTTCTCGAGGAGAACACTTACTTCCAAAGTCTGGAATCAGGAATGTTGAACATCTCAGAGATGGACAGTTCAGTTTAGGAGATGATGGTACTTGTGGATTGCCTTTTTTGTAACTGGATTTGGAGAATCTCAGAAAGAGACCCTGGCTGCTAAAGCTCCAGTGCTTTAACAAATACAGCTTTTTTTCCTTAAACTACTAAGAAGATCATTGGAACAAAAGCAAAGTCACCCTAGCCCTGCCTGCTCATTAGAGGGACAATTGGTGATAGTTTAACCTGAGGATCACCAAATCTCAGGTAAGGGGAGAGATTGAGAAGGAGAATCCTTCTGATAATCTCAGCCAGCGTTGGAATTGAACTCACATTGTTGTTGTACTGTGTAATGCAAACTAATCATCCAGTCAACTGAGCTAACCAAACCTCATCGTCAGAATTACAACATTGTAGAAGAATAAAAATGGCTCTGTATTTGTGGTGATTCATCAAACAAAAAAATCAATAACACTTAACTTATTAGAATCATGGGAGCTGTCGGGTTATTTTCTGACCTAATACATTTTCTCACCATTTAAAATAATGGAATTTGCTTCAAATTTAAGCAATGGACTTTGAAAGTCAATGTTGTTGCCTGAAGCACATTGTTGATTCTTAAGCAGGTTAATTTGGTCAGTGTTCTGAGGAAAGGTCATCAACCTGAAATGTGATGGTTGTTATTTTAATCCTCTCCATCTCTCTATCTCTCAAGTTTCTGTAGATGCTGTCTGAGCTGCTAAATGGTTTTGCAGCTTTAAAAGTAACGAGATAAATCCTCACATTATAAGTCATCATTTCATAGTGAAGTGCTCTATCCCTTGGTATTTCTGGTTTGGGGAAGGTCTGAGGAAAACCATCTTCAAAAGGTACCATCACTCTAACCATGGATCTGATGGGTACATGCAGCCATTACATGCATACAAAACAAGGTTCATCCCAGTTGAAACATACTTAAAATATAATCAAAAGGGATTATTTGCAAGAGAAGTGGAACCTTCAACAGGAGTTTTTTTTCATGATGGCTCAGTGGTTAGCACTGCTGCCTCACTGCACCTGGGTTTTAGACTAGCCTCAGGCTGTGTGGAGTTTGCACATTATCCCCGTGTCTGCATGGGTTTCCCCCACATTCTAAACATGTGCAAGTTAGGTAGATTGTCCGTAGTGTCTGGGGATGTGCAGACTAGGTGGGCCATGGGAAATGCAGGTTATGGGGATGGATCTGGGTGTGTTGATTCGAGCTTGCTGGTCTGAATGGCTTGCTTCCATACTATAGGAATTGTATGATTCTATTCTATGAATTGATATCCGATAAACAAGAAACCTGAACACATTGAAAAAAATACACAACAAAATTCTAAATAGAAAAAAAGCTGTTTCAGATAGCCTAAATCTCATTAGAGTAGATATCTGGCACAGATATTTTTCATCAGGCTATGCAGGCAAGTTGTGATACAGCCCTGGCGCAGGTGGAACTTGAATCCTAGTCTTCCAGCTTAAAAGGAGGGCCACTATCACAGGAGTCCATATCTGATAGATGCTTAGTGCTCACAAAACATCAATCAGAGTCAAAGTTATTCTTTGATTTTTTTTCTGCTGTGACATACCCAAGTTGTGAAAAGCACTTTAGAAAGGTTAGTTAATTTTTTTAAGCCACCAAGAATATTTTTAGGACAGGAACATTGTGGTTACCGATTTTCACTGATTGGCCAAAAAAATCAATAACCTTGACCGAGGAGAACCATGGGAGCCTTGGGTTACTTTATCACCTCGTACATTTTCTCACCATTTCAGAGAAAGGAATCTGTTTCGAATTGCTTTTGATGCTGACCTTGTCATTTGTCCACACACAGTTTCAGAATCTTGATTTTAAGTCACCAAGAAGACTTTGACTTTTATTGATTCCTTTGTTAGATTCCATATTGATGGCAGAGTCATAGAGTGATACAGTGCAGAAGGAGGTCCTTTGGCCCAACTCATCCATGCTGACCAGGTTTCCTGAACTGAATTGGTCCTATTTACAATCAAAGAGTCATGGAAATATACAGCATGGAAACAGATCCTTCGGTCCAAATCGTCCATGCAAATCAGATATTTTGCCAGCATTTGGCCTATATCCCTCTAAGCCTTTCCTATTCATGTATCTATCCAAATATCTTTTAAATGTTCTCATTTTACCTGCCTCTACCACTTCCTCTGGACCATACATGCACCACCCTCTGTGTCAAAACGTTACCCCTCGGTCCCTTTTATATCTTTCCCCTCTCACCCTAAACCTATGTCCTCTAGTTTTGGATCTTCACCCTATCTATGCCCCTTATGATTTTATAAACCTATATAAGGTCACCCATCAGCCTCTGACGCTCCAGGAATAAGAATGTTCACAGTCAACCCAGCCTCTCATTCTATGCAGAGTTATGTTAAATAAATACACAGCAGGACAAATTTCACTTTGTGTACCTACTAAGTAATCAGCATACCCTAGATGGCAAGCTTGGAGAATCAAGAAGAGAACCAGCCGTAAACTGAAATAAAAATGGAAAATGTGAGGAATACTTGGCAGGTCAATAGACAATAGACAATAGGTGCAGGAGTAGGCCATTCTGCCCTTCGAGCCTGCACCACCATTCAATATGATCATGGCTGATCATCCTTAATTAGTATCTTGTTCCTGCCTTATCTCCATAACCCTTGATTCCACTATCCTTGAGAGCTCTATCCAACTCTTTCTTAAATGAATCCAGAGACTGGGCCTCCACTGCCCTCTGGGGCAGAGCATTCCACACAGCCACCACTCTCTGGGTGAACACGTTTCACCTCATCTCTGTTCTAAATGGTCTACCCCAGTATTGTTAAGCTGTGTCCTCTGGTTCGGCACTCACCCATCAGCAGAAACATGTTTCCTGCCTCCAGAGTGTCTAATCCTTTCATAATCTTATTTGTCTCAATCAGATCCCCTCTCAGTCTTCTCAACTCAAGGGTGTACAAGCCCAGTCGCTCCAGTTTTTCAGTGTAAGGTAGTCCCGCCATTCCAGGAATTGACCTCGTGAACCTAAGCTGCACTCCCTCAATAGCCAGAATGTTCTTCCTCAAATTTGGAGACCAGAACTGCACACAGTACTCCAGATATGGTCTCACCAGGGCCCTGTACAGCTGCAGAAGAACCTCTTTGCTTCTATACTCAATCTCTCTTGTTTTGAAGGCCAGCATGCTATTAGCCTTCTTTACTACCTACTGTACCTGCATGCTTACCTTCATTGATTGGTGTACAAGAACACCCAGATCTCTTTGTACTGCTCCTTTACCTAAATTGATTCCATTTAGGTAGTAATCTGCCTTCCTGTTCTTGCCACCAAAGTGGATAACCGTACATTTATCCATGAAGAATCCTGAAGACGGGCTTATGCCCGAAACGTCGATTCTCCTGTTCCCTGGATGCTGCCTGACCTGCTGCGCTTTTCCAGCAACACATTTCCAGTACATTTATCCATATTAAACTGCATCTGCCATGCATCTGATCACTCACCTAACCTGTCCAGGTCACCCTGTAATCTCCTAACATTTCACCCTGCCACCCAGCTTAGTATCATCAGCAAATTTGCTAATGTTATTGCTAATACCATCTTTTATATCATTAACATCTATTATAAAAAGCTGTGGTCCCAGTACTGATCCCTGCGGTACCCCACTGGTCACTGCCTGCCATTCCGAAATTGAGCCGTTTCTCACTACTCTTTGTTTCCTATCAGCCAACCAACTTTTAATCCAAGTTAGTGCTTTGCCCCCAATACCATGCGCCCTAATTTTGCTCACTAACCTCCTATGTGGAACTTAATCAAAAGCTTTCTGAAAGTCCAGGTACACTACATCCACTGGATCTCCCTCTTCCACCTTCAGAGTTGCACCCTCAAAAAATTCCAGAAGATTAGTCAAGCATGATTTCCCCTTCATAAATCTATGCTGACTCTGACTTATCCTGTTACTACTATCCAGATGTGTCGTAATTTCATCCTTTATAATAGACTCCAGCATCTTTCCTACCACGGAGGTCAGACGAACTGGTCTATAATTTCCTGCTTTCTCTCTCCCACCTTTTTTAAAAAGTGATACAACATTAGCCACCCTCCAATCTGCAGGAACTGATCCCGAATCTATCGAACTCTGGAATATAATCACCAATGCATCTACGATTTCTAGATCCAACTCCTTCAGTATCCTGGGATGTAGACCATCAGGCCCCGGGGACTATCAACCTTCAGACCTAACAGTTTCTCCAACACCAATTCCTGGCAAATATAAATTCCCTTAAGTTCAGGTCCTTCAGCCACTGTTACCTCTGGGAGATTGCTTGTGCAGTGAACACAGATCTGAAGTACCAATTCAATTCTTCTGCCATTTCTTTGTTTTCCATAATATATTCCTCTGTTTCTGTCTTCAAGTGCCCAATTTTAGTCTTAACCATTTTTTTGCCTTTCACATATCTAAAAAAACTTTTACTATCCTCCTTTATATTATTGGCCAGTTTACCTTCGTACCTCATTTTTCCTCTGCGTATTTCCTTCTTAGTAATCCTCTGTTGTTCTTTAAAAG
>NC_057726.1:6961767-6994819 GCF_004010195.1 Chiloscyllium plagiosum
AGCTTGGCAGTCATGTCTTCACCCTCTTCAACTGTGGCGTAATCACTTCACTCAACCTCCTTGTCAAAGACTCCTGAGCTAAAGCCTCACTCTTCAATCCACAGGAACTTCCTTGGAGCCTCTTTTTGGGGCAAGTCTGTGGACTTTTAATTTAGGTTAGAGGAGGAGGGAGGGAGGGAGGCCCTACTTTGCAGGACCTGGGGTCTAGAACACACCCACTCAAATAACAATCACTTACCTTCCCACCGGCTTTGCGCTCTGCCTTCACTTCCGCCCAGCTCCCGCCGCTCTCTGATGCAAAAAAAAAGAAGCGAAACAGAGTTTGAATCTTGAATATTTACCTGATGCTCTGGGAGTGGGGTGGTCAATGTTGTGAGAGGAAACAATCACAGCTCACCACAGGTTATCGTCCGTCTGATAGGCTTCCTGCCATGAGACTCTTTACCTGTTCTTTCTTGACTGGTGGCTCCCAGCCCAATTGTTCCTTTCCTGGCTGCTCACAAACAGTGGTTTCTTAACTTCAGCTGATTTGATACCCTCCACTATTTGATTAAAATTCAGGTCAAGGCACACATTCGTGCTCAAGTGTGAGAATTCTTGATAGTGTTCCACTATCTGCCACCTATTCTGTTTCAGAGTTGTTTATAGAATGCATAAATACATGCAATGTACAAAACAAGGTAAATAAACTCATAGCACAGATTGAAATTGGCAGCTACAATGTGGGTATCACAGAGACGTGACTGCAAGGGGAACAGGGCTGGGAACTTAATATCCAAGGGTAACAAACAGACAGGTAGTTGGGCAGAAGGGGTGGGGTTGCCTTCTAGTAAAATAAATGAAACTAAATTGATTGCAAGAGGTAGAGGTGATGGCCAAGTGTTATTATTGCTGGACTGTTAGTCCAGAAACCGAGATAACGTTCTAGATTGCCTGGGTTCAAGCCCACCATGAAGGTGGTGGAATTTAAAGTCAATAAGAATATGGATTTAAAAGCTAATGACCCTGAATCCATTGCCAATTGTCAGGAAAACCCCATCTGGTTCCGTCATTTCCTTTAAGGAAGGAAACTATCATCTCTACCTGGTCTTGCTTACATGTGACTCCAGACCCACAGAGATGTAATTGACTTTTAAATGACACTGGGTCTTTAGGGAAAGGCAATAAATGCTGGTCTAGCCAGTAACCCCCTCATCCCATGAATGAATAAAAAAATGCAGATTCAGAAAGTGTAGAATCGATGGAGGAAAAGTTGAGAAACCACAAAGGAAAAAAGACCCTGATGGGAGCTATGTAGGGGCCTCCAAGCAGCAGTGAGGGTGTGGGGAAGAAAATGAATCAGGAGATAGAAAAAGCATGTAAGAAAGGCATCATGATGGTGCACTGGAAAAATTAGGTTGGTAGCGGATCTCAAGAAATGCGATTTGTCGAACGTCTACAAGATGGATTTTTTGAAGCAACTTGTGTTGGAGCTCACGAGGGAATTTTGGATTTGGCGATGCGTAATGAGGTAAACTTGATTATGAAACTTAAGGTGAAGGAGCCCCCTCGGGGCAATGGCCATAATATGATAGAATTTACACTGCAGTTTTGAGAGAGAGAAGCTAAAACCAGAGGTAACAGTATTAGAATCGAGCAAAAGTAACTATAAAAACTTGAGGGAAGAGCTGCCCAGAGTTGATTGGAAGGAGAAACTAGCAGGAAAGGTAATGGAGCACTAATGATTGGAGTTTCTTTGAGTAATTCAGGAGAAACTGCAGAAATTTATCACAAGGAAGAAGAAACTTATTCAGTGGACAATGTGGCAACCATGGCTGACAAAAGGAAGTCAGGTACAGCATGAAAGCAAAAGAAGAATCATACAATGCGGTTAAGATTAGTGGGAAGCAGAGGACTGAGAAGTCTTTAAAAACCAGCAGACAAAAACTGGAATAGCAATAAGGGTGGAGAAGATGAAATATGAAAGTAAGTTAGCTGTTAATATTAAAGGAGATTACAAGAGTTCGTTTTAGATATCTAAAAGGTAAGATAAATGCTTGAGTGAGTAGTGGACCACTGGAAAATGAGGCTGGAGAAGCATTAATGAGAAACAAAAAATGGTAGAGAAACAGAATAGTACTTTGTATCCTTTTCACAGTGGAAGGCTCTCTCTTCAAGAGTCAGGGGAAGGGTAAGTGTAGTGACCGTCACTGAGGAGACGGTACTAGGGAAGCTGAAAGGTCTGAAGGTGGATAAATCACCCAGACCAAATGACTTACACCCCAGAGTTCTGAAGGAGATGGCTGAGAAGATTGTAGAGGCACTGTGGTGATCTTTCAGGAATTCACAGGAATCAGGGAGGGTCCCAGAGGACTGGAAAATGGCTAAAAGGAACACTGTTTAAAAAGGGAAGGAGAAAGAAGGATTAGCCAACTGACACAAGTCAGAGAGTGGGGATAAAGAGGTCTTTTTCAGGATGGCAGCCAGTGATTCGTGGAGTTCTACAGGGGTCGGTATAGGGACCACACTATTCATGGTGTACATGAACAATCTGAACAACAGAAGTGTGAGCATTGTTTTTTTTTAAATTCATTTACAAGATAAGGACCTTGTTGGCTAGACCAGCAAGACCAGCATATCTTTCCCATCCCCAATTACCCAGGGAAAGGTTTGAGAGTCAACCACATTGCTGTGGGTCTAGAGTCACGTGCAGACCAGATTAGATAAGAGCCAGTTTCCTTCCTGAAAGGAGTTTTGTGAATTAGATGGGTTTTTCCAGCAATTGACAATGGAGTTATGGCCATTGTTAGACTCTTAATTCTAGATTTTTATTGAATTCACATGCCACCATCTGTCATGACAGAATTTAAACCTAGGTTCCCAGGACACTTGCGGGCTCTCTGGATTAATAGCCGAGTGACAATACCTCCAGGCCATTACCTTCAGCTATTTTTATACTAAGTTTGGAGATGACGTAAGGGGGGGGGGGGGGGGGAGGGATAGGTAGCCTCCTAACTATTGAGGAGGCAGGGAGGCTGCAGAAGGACTTGAACAGGTTAGGAGACTGGGCAAAGAAGTAGCAGATGGAATACAATGTGGGAAAGTGTGAGGTTACGCACTTTGGTCAGAAGAACAGAGGCAGAGACTATTTCATAAATGGTGAAAGGCTTTGGAATTCTGAAGCTGAAAGTGACTTATGGGTCCGAGTTCAGGATTCTCTTAAGGCTAACATACAGGTTCAGTTGGCATGTAAGAAAACAATGTAATGTTAGCATTCACATCAAGAGGGACAGGATCCAACAGCAGAGATGTACTGCTGAGGCTGCAGAAGGCTCTGGTCAGACCGCAATTAGAATACAGTAAGTAGTTTTGAACTCCCAATCTAAGGAAGGATTTGTTGGCATTGTAGGGGGATCCAGAGGAGGGGTATAAGAATGATCCTGGACATGAAGGGCTTCTCAGATGAGGAGCCTTGGTTTGTACTCAATGGTGTTTAGAAAGATAAGGAGGGGGATCTTATTACAACTTATAGAACACTGAGAAGCCTGGATAGAGTGGATGTGGACAAGATGTTTCTGCTAGTAGGAGAGACTAGGACCTGAGGGCACAGGCTCAGACTGAAGAGACAACACTTTAGAAGTGAGATGCGAAGGAATCTCTTCAGCCGGAGAGTGGGGAATTCCTTGCCTCAAAAAGCTGTGGAGGCGAAATCATTGAGTGCATTTAGATTAGATTAGATTCCCTACAGTATGGAAACAGGCCCCTCAGCCGAACAAATCCACACCAAACCTCTGAACAGTAACCCACCCAGACCCTATATTTACCCCTAACTAATGCATCAAACACTATGGGCAATTTAGCATGACCAATTGGGCGGCACGGTGGCACAGTGGTTAGCACTACTGCCTCACAGTGCCAGAGATCCGGGTTCAATTCCCACCTCAGGCGACTGACTGTGTGGAGTTTTCACATTCTCCCCGTGTCTGCGTGGGTTTCCTCCGGGTGCTCCGGTTTCCTCCCACAGTCCAAAAATGTGCATGCCAGGTTAATTGGCCATTCTAAATTGCCCGTAGTGTTAGTTAAAGGGGTAAATGTAGGGGTATGGGTGGGTTGCACTTCGGCGGGTCAGTGTGGACTTGTTGGGCCGAAGGGCCTGTTTCCACACTGTAAATAATCTAATCTAAATTCACCTGACCTGCACATCTTTGGACTGTGGGAGGAAACCAGAAAACCCATGCAGACACGGGGAGAATGCACAAACTCCACACAGAGGCAGGAATCGAACCCGGGTCTCTGGTGCTGTGAGCTAGCAGTGCTCGCCATTGAGTCACTGTGCCACCCTGAAGGGGGTGATAAATTGATTCTTGATTGGTAAGGGGTCAAGGGTTATGAGGAGAAGGCAGGAGAGCTGGGTTGAGAAATATATTAGCTATGATTGAATGGTGGAGCAGACTCACGTGGGCCAAATGGCCTAATCCACACTGATAGCTTATGATTATATCGTTTTATGGTCTTTGAACCATAAATGCCACCTGGACCAAGTGCCTGTAGTGCTGTACGCTGTAAACAGTGTTTCTTTCAAGATGGTAAAATACACTGTCTGCAAATATATCAACATTCACTCCTGTGTTAATGTTAAAATTAGTGAGAAGTCCATTGACATAGAAACCTTCTTACTAAAAGGCAGAGGAATAACTTTGATTATCTTTTCTTGCAGCTTTATTTTACTCATTCATGTGCTATAGGTGAGTACTTATTGCCCATCCCTAGCTGCCATTCTACTTCATTTGCTTTGAATGAGGAGCTCTCTTGCGAATCTATGATGGTGAAGCCAGAATCCATTGAAGTTAATTATCGTATCTGCTTCAGTGTGACAGTTTTCTAGCTCTATGGAGGTCTGACTGGACACTCACTGCTACCTGTGTCTCACGAGGTCCAAAGTGTTTCTCACCATTGACTGCCAATGCTGCTTAGTGAAGCTTGACATAAGGTTGTCTTCTGTTGAGTTCTTGAATGTTCAACTCTTTTCACTGCTGGCTGTCTCCTCAAACGGTCTTCTTCAAGCTATATCTAATGAATCTTCAGATCCTTACTGCAGGCAGCCTTTGTATATTGCAGGTAAATGATGTGCACAACACTGCCACTGCATTGTATGATGAATCCACATCACACCTCGTCATGGTGGAAGATCTATCTGGTAGATTTGCCGCTAGCAATCTCTTACCCGAGGCCGCCTACTGGTTCTTGTGTGGTAGTAGAAAACCACTTGCTGGTCTAATGAAGACAGGCCCCTCACTTGAACAGGATGCAGTTTATTTCATGGTAGCAGCAGCACATGTAACATTGGTGTGACAGATGTTGTTACTCAGATTATGAGGGAGATCACAATGTTAGGTCTTAAACCTTCGAGATACTGCGAGGTACTGCATTTTGGGAAAGCAAATCCTAGCAGGACTTATACACTTAATGGTAAGGTCGTGAAGAGTGTTGTTGAATAAAGAGAACTTAGAGTGCAGGTTCATAGCTCTTTGAAAGTAGAATCACAGGTAGATAAGATAGTGAAGAAGGCATTTGGTATACTTTCTTTTATTGGTCAGAATATTGAGTATAGGAGTTGGGAAGTCATGTTGTGGCTGTCCAGGACATTGGTTAGGCCACTTTTGGAATATTGCATGCAATTCAGGTCTCCTTCCTATCGGAAGGATGTTGTGAAACTTGAAAGGGTTCAGAAAAGATTTACAAGGATGTTGCTAGGGTTGGGGGATTTGAGCTATAGGGAGAGGTTGAATAGGCTAGGGCTGTTTTGCTTGGAGTGTCGGAGGCTAAAGGGTGACCTTATAGAGGTGTATAAAATCATGAGGGGCATGGATAGAGTAAATAGACAAGGTCTTTTCTCTGGGGTGGGTGAGTCCAGAACTAGAGAGAATAGATTTAGGGTGAGAGGGGAAAGATATAAAAGAGACCCAAGGGGCAACTTTTTCATGCAGAGGGTGGTACTATATGGAATGAGCTGCCAGAGGATGTGGTGGAGGCTGGTACAATTGCAACATTTAAAAGGCATCTGGATGGGTATATGAATAGGAAGGGTTTGGAGGGATATGGGCTGGGTGCTGGCAGGTGGGACTAGATTGGGTTGGAATATCTGGTTGGCATGGACGGGTTGGACCGAAGGGTCTGTTTCCGTGCTGTACATCTCGATGATTCTGTGGCTCTATATAATTTTGTTCCTCTGCATGAGTCCATATTGGGTAGCATTTAATGCATTCCACAGCATTAACCCTTTCAGACCTTTACACCCTTAAGCAACAGTCAGAACATCAATAGAAAACGTTTGAAACCAGAACTCCCAAGCATTCAGAGAGTTTTAACTTGCAGATTTCAACATCAGCAACCATTTCCTTTCCCATGGCTTCATTATTGCTTTTAAAGTGATACACCAACTTCTTGGAAGTCAGTTCAGGATAGCTGGTCGGCATGAACACGTTGGACCAAATGACCTGTTTCCATGCTATATGACTCTAATACTCCACGAGTGGACTGTGTTCCCATCCAGCTGTTGATCTCAATTTCACCCAAAACTACCTCCCAAGGCAGCGAGTGTGAAGTTTGGGTAAAGATATTTCTTCTGAATTCACCTCTTTTGATTCAGACTTTGATGGCCACTTGTCTTACTCTGCCCATAATTGGCAACATGTGTCGACTCTGTCAAAACCTCTAAATTGCGTATGGGACTCGAAAATGTGATCCAGAGCAGTGGATATCTCTGGGTTATCCTAGTTGCCAGGATTACTCCTTGCCCACTTCCTTCCGCCTCATACTGCCTTCACTGGTCACACTGAAGACTGCCTGTGGCTTGTCTTCGTCCTGGGATCAGCAATATCTGAGTATAAGTGATCCAGTCTCATTCAAAAACTGCCTGCACAGGAATCTCAATACTTTAGCTCACTGCTCTACATTCAAGTGAAGGTTAAAGATGCCAAAATAAACACGATGCATGCAGGAGCTGCTGTGACTTACCGAGTTTTTGTGATGACAGTTGACATTGATCAATTCTAACTGTTCTGCTGACAGGCCAGTTACAGAATCATTTCCGTTGATATGATTCAACAAGTTCTACAAATGGCAACTTGTTCAAGTAGACTTTGATATATACTATTTTGGTTTCTGCGTGCAGAAAAATGGAGCAGGCTTTAGTTTCATTAGAGCTGGTGTTCCCTTCAGAGCTCTGTCCAATCTTTCTTGGATTTGACAGGTCCAATTGTCTTCAAGTGAGACTCAGTCATTTCTGGCTGAGAACAAGAACAGGAAATGTCCTTCAAGCTTCTGAGCTTTGCTAGCAATGTTAAAGTTTCCACCAGAAATGTACATGAGATGATTTGCTGCTGCTTTTGCTCAGCAGAGCGGAACATGGATCTGTGATATGTAACTGGACAGAGGTGGGACAGAAGATTACTATCCCCCTTTGCTCTTGAGAACATTGTGTGTCATTTTAAGAATTTGTGTTCCTAAGAGGGGTTCTTGGGAGATAAATATTCACGCCTTCAACCATCGTCAGGCAGAGGTTGCCATTTATAGCATGCATTTCTGCAATTCATCAAGATTCTTTCAACAGCAGCTTCTAAACCTGCAGCATCTACCACTTAGAAAGCCAAGGGCAGCAAATGCTTAGTCCTAGCACCAGCTGCAAGTTCCCCTCCAAGTTACACGCAATCCTGGAAATGGCTTGTCATTCCTGTAATGGCACATTCTATCTGTGGAGGTACATTCACCATATGAACTGCAGAAGTTCTAGAAGGAAGCCCATTGTGATGATGCTGCTCCTTTAACAAGATTTGGTTGTCTTTGGCCTTTTTCCAAAAGTACTTTTTGAGACACAGGTTCTGAAATGTCTGGCTTGACTTACTTGAAGAAGCTTTTAAGTTTTAAAAAAAACACTTGTGCAATGAAAGGGAAGCGGCCAGTTCTCCCAGCTCAGCTTAACTCTGGTTTGGTTTGGGTTTTAGCAGTCTGGCTGTTCAGAGCAAGCAGTCAATTTTGAGGCTGTTGGTGAAAGAAGCAGTTACGTGGAAGAAGGTATTCCATGCTGAATCCCCCTGCCATCTCTCTCTTGGTCTCTCTCTGTCTCTCGGTCTCTCTCTGTCTCTCGGTCTCTCTCTCTCTCACTCTCCTGTAAGACCCTGTATTGGATTTTACCTTTTTTGCCAAGAGGTGTTTATGAAGATTGTTGCAAGTAATTGGAACTGCATCGTTAAGTTGGGATAATCTGTGGGTTTTTAAGTAGTTAAGTTATTCTCTACTCTGTTCTCTTGTGTTTGTATTTCATTCGGTAATCTTGCAAATAAATTATGTTTTGTTTGAAACTAAGAGGTTGAGCCTCCTGGAATATCCACTTTACACCTGCTTAAAACAACGAGAAAAGTTAGGGTCTGGCCTGGTCCATGACACCATCATCACCTTCTTAAGGGGGCATTCAGGGATGATGTTGTGATACAATTTGACAAAGCACCAGCAAACTCAGGTATGCAGGTTACAAGTTTAGAGCTGAAAATGTGTTACTGGAAAAGCACAGCAGGTCAGGCAGCATCCAAGGAGCAGGAGAATCGACATTTCGGGCATGAGCCCTTCTTCAGGAATGAGGAAAGTGTGCCAAGCAGGTTAAGATAAAAGGTAGGGAGGAGGGACTTGGGGGAGAGGTGTTGGAAATGCGATAGGTGGAAGGAGGTTAAGGTGAGGGTGATAAGGTGAGGGTGATAGGCTGGAGTGGGGGTGGGGGCGGAGAGGTCAGGAAGAAGATTGCAGGTTAAGAAGGTGGTGCTGAGTTCGAGGGTTGGGACTGAGACAAGGTGGGGGGAGGGGAAATGAGGAAACTGGAGAAATCTGAGTTCATCCCTTGTGGTTGGAGGGTTTGATTAGATTAGATTAGATTACTTACAGCGTGGAAACAGGCCCTTCGGCCCAACAAGTCCACACCGACCCGCCGAAGTGCAACCCACCCATACCCTTACATTTACCCCTTTCACCTAACACTACGGGCACTCCTCCTTCAGCTGTCATGTTGCTATGGTCTGGCGATGGAGGAGTCCAAGGACCTTCATGTCCTTGGTGGAGTGGGAGGGGGAGTTGAAGTGTTGAGCCACAGGGTGGTTGGGTTGGTTGGTCCAGGTGTCCCAGAGGTGTTCTCTGAAACGTTCCGCAAGTAGGCGGCTTGACTCCCCAACATAGAGGAGGCCACATCGGGTGCAGCGGATACAGTAAATGATGTGTGTGGAGGTGCAGGTGAATTTGTGGCAGATATGGAAGGATATGGAAGGTTACAAGTTTATTCAAGCATAGGTTCAGAGAGCCAGCCTTAAAACAGTCTGACACTGATGCTGGAAAAGCCAATGTGTTCTCATCACTTGTATACATCTTAGGCATTAATTCAATTTTAATCACAGAGTCGCACAGCTTGGAAATAGACTTTTCCATCCAACTTATCCACACCAACCAGATATCCTAAACTGATTTAGTCCCATTTGTCAGAATTTGGTTAATTTCTCTCTAAAACCTTCCTATTCATATATCCATACAGATGCTTTTTAAATGTTGGAATTATATCCACCTCCACCACCACCTCTGGCACCTCATTCCATATGCGCACCACCCTCTGAGTGAAAAAGTTGCCTCTAAGAACCCTTTTAAATCTTTCTCCTCTCACCTTAAATCAACAATCTCTAGCTTTAGAGTTCTCTACCCTTGGAAAAAGACCTTCGCTGTTCACCTTTCCATTCCCCCCATGATTTTATCTGGTCAATTTACAAGCACAGATTAATCAGATACCCTAACTGCTAGTTTAGGGGTTACTTCTTCACCCAGAGAGTGGTGGGTGTATGGAATGCTGTGCCCCAGAAGGCTGTGGAGGCCAAGTCTCTGGATACTTTCAAGAAAGAGTTGGATAGAGCTCTTAAGGATAGTGGAATCAAGGATTATGGGGATAAGGCAGGAACAGGATACTGATTGAGGATGACCAGCCATGATCATAATGAATGGTGGTGCTGGCTCGAAGGGCAGAATGGCCTACTCCTGCACCTATTGTCTATTGTCTGTATAACTCTGGTGTTGTTCATACACGTCCTCTCATCCTGCTGATTGTGAAGACTTGGCTTTGTTCTTGTGATATATCACCTTCTCCTTGTTCTGCTCTGTGTCCTAATCTCGTTCCTGATTTTATCTAGAGTGCCTCTGGTAACCTGTGTTTTCTTTCTGCTTACGTCTTACTTAACTAAGAAGTGTTTCTACACAGGAACATGCAAATAAATGAACAAGGCACAAGGGTAGGACACTCAGCTCTTCAAACCTACACTGCCACTCAATAAAATCGAATTTTAATCTCAACTCTATGCTCCTGCATATTACCTGATAATCTCCTTGTCAATCAATAATTTACATCCCTCTGCTTTAAACATCCCTCTGCTTTAAACACATCCACTGCCTTTTGAAGAAAGAAATTCCAAAGATTCTCAATTCTCTGACAGAAAAAAAAACTTTTGTTATCTCTGTCTGAAATGGGTGACCCCATTTCTAAATGAGAGGGTTTAGAAAAGATTTACAAGGATGTTGCGAGGATTGAAGGGTTTGTGCTATATGGAGAGACTGAATAGTGTGGGCCTATTTTCCCTGGAGCGTTAGAGGCTGAGTGGCAAATTTATAGAGGTTTATAAAATCATGAGAGGCATGGATAGGGTAAATAGACAAGGTCTTTTCTCCAGGGGTGGGAGACTCAGAATGAGAGGGCATAAGTTTAGGGTGAGAGGGCAAAAATTTAAAAGGGACCTAACGAACAACTTTTTCACACAGAGGGTGGTGCGTGTATGGAATGAGCTGCCAGATGAAGTCGTGGAGGCTGGTACAATTACAACATTTATAAGGCATCTAGATGGGTTTATCAATAGGAAGGATTTAGAGTGATGTAGGCCAACTGCTGACAAATGGGACTAGATTAATTTAAGATATCCAGATAAGTTGGACTGAAGGGTCTATTTCCGTGCTGTATATCTCTATGATTGTATGACTCCATTTAGTCCTTGTTTAACCCTTTTGATGGGGAATGAATGTCAGCACAGTTGGAAACTCTCCAATCTTCCTCATGAAAAAGAAAAGTGTTCAAATGATTTTTTGACCATAACGGAAAACTATAAGAGTGTAATGTCTTGATGCACTCTTTCTGCGGCTGAGAGTAATTATTCAATAACAATCTTTTCTGGGTCTGGGTTAAACCTTTTCCATTGATGGAATGACAGCAACCACTTGATTGAGAAGGTCATTCTTAAGGATATCTTCCCCCTTCCCCCTCCTTCAGCCAGCTCACTTCACCTGTTTAAATCCTTGAGCACAGAGTATTGTCCGATGTCATCCCACGCCAGGGAGTCGGTGATAGACACAAGAACATAGTCAAGTCTTCACAATCAGAAGGCAAAGAGGAGGTCTTGGGGAGTTATAAATAGTGATATGTATGGTTACCTGGAGAATAGGATGTCTCCTCGCACACATGTGCATACACAGATGAGAACTAATAAGTTCTCTGAAGTGAAATAGACCATCCCCATGAGTTCCCCACTCAGGGATGTTGGACTCACACTTGGCATTTGAAAGTATCTTTCCCAAATTAGTCAGTTGAATTATACTCTGATTACATGAGAGTATATCCGCTCTCTCAGTGGAATTGCTGTTTTGTACTGGACGAGTCCCGGTGAATATTTTCAATTCAAATATGAAAGTGGGTTCATTGTTCTAATCATCTGACCTGACTACAGATAGAAGCAGGAAAAAACTCACACAATGCAGCAGTCAGTAAAATGCATGGATGTATTCAGCTTAATCAGGTTATTAGTAGGTGGGTAATGAGGGTAGAAGGACAATCGAACCAGAGGTGAGTAGCATTCTCACCTCAATGCTCTTGTAGCACAGGGGTAGTGTCCGTCCCTCTAAGCCAGAAAATCTTGGTTTAGGTTCTACCAAGTCATCTGAACTTAAACAGAAATTGCTGGAAAAGCTCAGCAGGTCTAACAGCATTTGTGGAGAGAAATCAGAACGTTTCGGGTCCAGTGAACATTCCTCAGAAACCCATGCTTCCCAATTACACGGTCTTAGTTTATATTGTTGAAGTGGCAGGAAAGGAAATGGGAAAAACACCAAATCTTGATTTGGAAGGAAGATTGTTGGACTCAAAATGTTAACTCTGATTTCTCTCCATAGATGTTGCCAGACCTACTGAGCTTTTCCAGCAATGTCTGTTTTTGTTTCTGATTTTCAGTATCTGCAGTTCTTTTGGTTTTTAATACGTCCGAACATATTGATGAGACAATATCTACCATTCTGCCCTCTGTGTCGCAAGGCTGTGTGTTAATTCCCATTGCAGAGCCTTCAGCACAAACTGCAGGCTGATGTGTGGGGGAATGCAGCACTGTCAGAGCTGCTGCATTTCCACAGGAGCAGAAAATCACCCTGCTCCCCCCATACCCATCTACTCCCTGTCTTCTTTGAATTTTGTGGATGTCAAACAATGGGAAAGAACAAGGAGAATTCTCAGAAATAATTATCCGATAAATAACGAGGCACTGGAAAATGGAATCTTGCTGTGCAGATCAGCTACCATGTTCCCTCCATTGTCAGTCACTGAACACTCTTCAGGTGGGTTGGAAAGCTGTAGGGAATTTCTTTTGTATTGACTACCATTCATAAAACAACTCAGGACTCCACATTTACTTTCCCTGTAAGAACTGGCAGACTCTGGGTCTCCTGTCAGCCTTCTTTATTCCTGTCAGCATCTCACGAGCAAGTTTTGGTATTTTTCCCTTCTCATTTCCTGGCTCTTCAGCGATATAAACTAAGACCGTGTAATTTGGAAGCATGCGTTTATCTCAACATCCATGGACAAACTGAGAGGCCAGCGCCAAGTTACATTTCTGAGTGTTGTATCAGTTATTCCAGGGACTAAAAGCAGTCATTAATTCACATCAAAATGAGCAGCAACGCTAATCACAGGCTCTGGAGAACATCAATGCCCACTACCCTCCATACTGAAAGGTGGTCTTTCACTACTACTCACTGGAATCAGTTGAGTTTCTCCTCTGTGTTATTCCCTTTCCATTTCATTGACTTTACTTTAGCAGATACCAATTACTTGCTATCTTATAACATGTTAAAATATGCATAATTAACCCATCGAATATATTTGATAGGAGCAGACTACTCATCCCAACTGAGAAAAGGTTTTAAAATTCAACCTTGAAGGAAAAGACTCACAAGAGATCAATTGATAATGAATAACTCTTAGCTGCAAAAAGAAATGGGAAACCTTAGCCCAAAACATTCTTTCAAGGGAAAGGACGGCTATGATTAAAAAAGTGTCTACAGAATGGGTAAGATGAAGTGATTAGTACCCGTGATGGTGCACAGGCAGCTTTTCAGAATCATAGAATTGTGACAGTACAGAAGCGAGTCGTTTGGCCCTTAATTTCAGAACTGGCTGTCTGAGCATTTCGACTTAATGACAATGCCCTTTCTTTTCCCCACATCCCTGCACATTGATCCTATTTAAATAGCCACACAATGCCCTCTTGAATGCCTCAATTGAACCTGCCTCCACTACACCTTCAGACAGTGCAATCCAAGCCCTAACTATTCACAGTGCGGAAAAGACTTCTCTCACTTCACATTTGAAGACTTGAAAACTGCTCTCTGTTTCTCTATCAGTTTATGAGTGGGACCAGTACCACATTTTCTGTTCTGTACGGAACTCTCATGATTTTGAAACCTTTGATCAAATCTTCACGCTGCTCTCGAAGGATGATCCCAATAAGTGAAATGTTCTCCTTCGGTAGATTCTATCGTCTTAACCTTTCGAAATGTTTCCCTTTGTGAAGTGTTTCTGTACTTCCACTTTAAATTCAGTCACCAGCTCATCATTTGGCAATGTGCTTTGATGCTTATTTTAAAGTTATATTTCCTGAATATCAATTAACAGCAACTTAAATGAATCTTCCTCTTTATACCTTTCTCAAGTGTATGTGATAACTCTTCAGTGTCCTGTCCTGATCTCCATGTTATAGGAAGGATGTTATTAAGTGGAGATGTTTCAGAATCATAGAATTCCTACAGTGTGGAAACACTGGCCATTTGGCCCAACAAGTCCACACCAACTCTCTGAAGAGTAACCCACCCAGACACATTCCCTTACCCTGTTACTTTACATTTACCCCTGACTGATGCACCTAACCCACACACCTTTGGATTGTGGGAGGAAACCGGAGCACCTAGAGGAAACCTACACAGAGAGAATGTGCAAACTCCACACAGACAGTCACCCGAGGCTGTCATCGAACCCAGGTTCCTGGTGCTGTTGAGGCAACAGTGCTAATCACTGAGCCACCATGCCACCCAAGGGTGCTGCTGGCTATGGAAGGCTTGAGTTATAAAGAAAGGCTGGATAGACGGGGACATGTTTCATTTCAGTGTAGAAGATTGAGAGATGACCTTATTGAAGCTTATAAAATAATGAGGGGTATAGATAGTGTTAATGGTGGGTGTCTTTGTCCTAGGGTGGGGGATTTCAAGATGAGGGGGCACATTTTTAAGGTGAGAAGAGGGAGATTTTTTAAAAAATGTAAGGGGCAAATTTTTTACACAGAAGGTGGTTCATATGTGGAATGAATATCTTGAGGAAATGATGGTTGTGTATACAATTACAATGTTTAAAAGACATTTGGATAAGTACATGAAGAGGAAAAGCTTGGAGGGATATGGGCCAGGAGCAGACAGGTGATTCTAGATTAGTTTGGGATTATGTTTGGCATTATGTTTGGCACTGTGGCTCAGTGGTTAGCACTGCTGCCTCACAGCACCAGGGACCTGGGTTCGATGCCAACATTGGGTGATTGTTTGTGTGGAGTTTGCAAATTCCCCCTGTGTCTGTGTGCATTTCCTCTGGCTTCTCCCCACCATCTGAAGATGTGCAGGTTAGGTGAATTGGCTATGCCAAATAGCCCATAACATTCAGGAATGTGTGGGTTAGGTACTTTAGTCAGGAGTAAAATGTAGAGTAACAGGGTAGGGTAATGGGTCTGGGTGGGCTACTCTTTGGAGGGATTCTATTGGACCGAAGGGTCTGTTTCTGTGCTGGATGACGCTATGTCTAACCTTCTCTGTCCACAGAAATCTGCAAGAGTATTCACACCTGTTTCATCACCAACATGTGTATTGCTTTTTTCTTTGCATTCACAGGATTCAGTATCACTGGCTGGGCCAGAATTTAATCCCCATCCCTAATTGTCCAGAGGGCAATTAAGAGTCACATCGCTGTGAGCTTGGAGTCGCATGCAGGTTAGACCAGTTAAGGATGGCTGTTTTTGTTCCGTCAAGTACATAGAGAGTCAAATGGGGTTTTCCATCAATTGGCACTGAGTTCATGGACATTATTTCACTTTTAATTTCAGAATTTAAAATAAAATCTAATTCAGTCACTTGGCACAATGGAACGTGAACCCAGGTCCCCAGAATGTTACCCAGTTGTCTGGATTAATTATCTAGTGTTTGTACCATCAGGTCACTGTCACCCCTCATTTCCAGCATCTTTGTACTGAAGTGGCAGCTGTGGCTCAGTTAGGAGATCTCTCCCCAATCTGTGCCAGAATCAGGAGCATTGGACTGCACGTTGGAGCAACTTACAATTCTGGAGTGAACCAGCCCTGGTTTGGATGGCTTAGCCCACAGCCATTTTCACTCCGTGGGTCGACAATTGGCTTGGAGTGAGTCAACGACTCACACTGGGAGCCTGCCATTGAGAACTGGCAGCTCTCTACTGCCACTGGGGTTGTGGTCACTTCTGGGACTGCAGTGATCACAGAAGGAAGAATACTGTGACTGACCTGACAACAAAGATGAGTCTGGGACTTGCTTGTGTGTCTTTACTGTTGTATACTTTCCTAATTCGAACAGGGACTCCAGTCCGAATATATTTCATTGCATGTGAAGCACTTAGAACACTTCAATAGTTGCCAAATGCCAATGCAAATCTTGTTATTTTAATCAGCTTCATAGCTTTTCCATTTCTTCTGTGTCCTTTGTGGGATGAGCTTCATAAACTTCAGTCTTATTTCAACTGTGATCTGAAGTGATACATTTGAATGTCACGCAATTTATTTCAACACAAAAGATTCTCAAACAATGCAAGTTCCTTTTTAAACCATTCATAGGATATAGGTGTCACTGGCTGGACCAGGAATTATTGCCTATCCGTAAGTTACTCTTAAGCGATGGAGGTGAGGTGCTGTCTTGAACCATTATAGCCCATGTTCTGCAGTAATGATCAGATAATATGCATTTTTCTCATGATGTTAATTAAGGGATGTGAGATTGGCAATTGGGAAGAACTTCCCCATTCCGTTTTGAACTGTGCCATGCTAGCATCTTTTAAATTCTCCCAGGAAGATAGGTTGTTACTCAATTTAACTTCAAAACTGAAAAGAAATGAACGTTAATGTTTCACATCCAGTGACTTTTCCTCAGAGGGAAATGCACAAGGTTTTAATGCACAAGATAGTGTGGGGGAAGGGTAAAGAATAAATGATAAACAAAGATAGAGCCCAAAGAGAGAGGAGGACAGTTGAACAAACAAAAGAATGGTCAATGATCAGCCTTGGAGAAAAATGGTAGACAGTCAGGGAGCTGAGTTTGGAGTGGTGCTAGAAAAGTGCAATAGGACAGACAGCATCCAAGGAGCAGGAAAATCGATGTTTCGGGCAAAAGCTATTCCAACAATTTCTGTTTTTCATTTCTGGTTTACAGCATCCGCAGTTCTTTCAGATTTCATCACAAATGAAAATGCCACCTCTGACAGTGCAGCATCCTCCCAGTATTGCTTTGCCCTTACAACCACAGAAAAGTTAGAGCACAGATAAAGACCATTCAGCCTATTAATGTCTGTGCCAGCTGAGTAAGCTGTCCGTCCATTCTAATCCAAATTCCACTCCCTGGTTCATGGTTTTGCAGGTTCGAATATTTCAGATACTGATCCCCACTCTGTTTAAATGAGTCAAACTATGCAGTGATTTCTAGACACCCACCACCCTCTGGGTGAGAGTGTTTTTCCTCATGTCCCTCCTACAAATCACCTTAACTCTGTGCCTCCAGTGATTGAGCCCTTCAATGGGGGAAAAAGGCTCCTCAAGCCCTTCGTTATTTGTACATCAATTGCATCACTCTGCAATCTCCTGTTTTTGAAGAAAAACAACCCAAGCCTGTCCAATCTCTCCTCCCAGATGCAATTTTCAAGTCTTGGCAACATTTGTTTTTGCAAATCTCTGTTGTACACTCCCAAGAGCAGTTATGACCTGCTTGGAATGTGGTGACCAAAACCATACACAAAACCCCAGCTGTGGCCTAACCAGAGTCTGAAACCATTCCAACATTTTGTCCTGCTTTGTAGTTAATGCCTTGCCCAATGAAAGAAACCATCCCACATGTCTTCTCTACCATCTCATCTACATGTTCCACCACTTTTAGGGACCTGGGGAAATGTACTTCAAGGTTTTTCACGTATTGAGTCACAGAGTCATAGAGATGTACAGCACAGAAACAGACCCTTGGTCCAACACGTCCATGCCGACCAGATTTCCTAAATTAATCTAGTCCCATTTGCCAGCACTTGGCCCTTGGCTGTCTAAATCCTTCCTATTCATATACCCTTGCAGATGTCTTTTAAATGTTGTAATTGTACCAGCCTCCACCACTTCCTTTGATAGCACATTCCATACACGTACCACCCTCTGCATGAAAGAGTTGCCCCTGAAGTCTCCTTTGAAATTTTCCCCTCTCACCTTAAACCTATGTCCTCTTGTTCTGGACTGCCCCACCCCAGGGAAGACACCTTGTCGATTTACCCTACCCATGCCCCCATGATTTTATAAACCTCTATAAGGTCACCCCTCAGCCTCCGATGCTCCAGGGTAAACAGCCCCAGCCTAGTCAGCATCTCCCTATAGCTCAAACACTCCAACGCTAACAACATCCTTGTCAACCTTTTCCGAATCCTTTCAAGTTTCACAACATCCTCCCTACAAGAGGGAGGCCAGAACTGCGCACAATATTCCAAACCCTCTCAATATCCTCCTGTTGTGATGTATTTCTTGCTCTGTTTGCCCGCTCCAGATACATGAACTCACACTTCTCCACCTTCTACCTTCTGCTTCTTTCGACCGAATCATTGCTATCATCCTGTACATGACCATCTTCCTCTTCGCTCTCAATTGTATGGCCAAATTTCCTGTCATACTGCTGAGTTTAGGACAAAATCATTAACATCTACCACAAACAGTAAGGGAGCCAATACTGAGCAATATTCCTCTAAGCTGTGTGAGTGTGTGTGCTTGTTAGTGAACCAAGACACTGAACCCCACTTACAGAAGTTACTGTTGCACTTGGATTTCAGAGCAGATAAAGTAATTATAAGGAATATTAACACTGTGACCTATGGAACACTATTGGAAACTGTTTTCCATTTGTCAAAAAGTCGGTTCACTATTGCTCAGCTTGTTGTCACTAAAACCAATTTTGGATCCAACTCACTTCATTCCACTGTACTCCATTAGCTATATTTTTTTCCGAACTGTCTTCCTTCATGGGATCTTGTCAAGTGCCTTACTAAACCAAGGTAGATGACATTCACTGCACTACTCTCATCAATCCTCTTTGTTACTTCCACAAAAAAATTCAATTAAATCAGTGAGACATGACATTCCCTTAACAGATCCAGGGTGACCATCCCTGATTAAATAATGTCTTTCAAAGTAGCAGTTAACACTATCTCTCAATAAAGAATACAGTAGTTTGTCCACTATCAATAATTATTTGGCTTTTCTCTCGTGCTATTTTAAATAACACTATAACTGAAAATGGCAGCTCAGCTTTTGTGTTTCTGATTAGATTCAGGCCTTAAACTGCCTGACTCAGAATTCAGAGTGAAATGAACAATAGGGATTCTTCTAATGCCCATTTTTAGAGGTTTAAATTCAAGCATCGCAGTGAGAAAAAAATATATCGTTAATTTGAGGCAAAATGACAAAGAAACTCTGGCCCTTTGCATACAGTGGCTGAGTTATAAAATATCCCTCTGGCGTTGGTTTTGAATCATTTATAAAAGAACAAGAAGGTGTTTGTGAACGGAGAAGCAGGACAGATGAGGTTCAGTGAATAAACCGTTAATTCAGGAGCTGCACGGGTGGTGTACAGAAATGAATAGGTATCATTTATAGATCTTCAATTTGGCTTTCCCTAATGTGTTATCACACTGTGATAATGACTTCTAATGGGACATTGAATAATGTATTACTCAGGCTGATAGGTTGGTTTCAGTATTTTTAACCAGGCCTATTTATTGTTAATGATATGTAATCTATGCAGGGTTACATATCCTTATTGCATGGAGCCAAGTAACATTTCTTGTCACTACTGTATGTGTAATACTGTATGATACAGCACAACACTCATGTCATCTTGCCTCAACAATGCCTTAATTTTAAAATTTCCGTCATTGTTTCCACATTCCCTCCATGTTCCTCTACTTAACATTTCCACAACATCTTCCAATCCTGCACCTCTCTAAGATCTCAGAGTTCCTTCTTTTCTAGCCCTACGTATACTCTCTATCTGTGTCATTTCCACATGGGGGCCATGCCTTCAGCTACTGAGATGGTAAGAAGCTCTGAAATTCCTACTCTGAATCCCTTTGCCTCTCCTTCTTTGAAATGTCCCATTAAAGTTGCCTCTTTGTTCAATTCTTTTTGTTCAATATTTCTGAGGGTCAACACCACTTTCTCAATATATGCTGACAAAGCAGACCAGCATCGCCCCATGAACCCCTGAAATAAATCATTATGCAACCTTAAGGTACAAGCTGTTGTTTTTTATATTTTATTGAAAAATAATTTTATTTAAAAACTACAGGTTACACAACAATTAACATTAACATTAACAGCTGTATACAGAGAAACAGCAATTTTACAAGGGAGAGGAGTGGCAAACCCTACCATTCAGCCAGTTTTCAGGGAAATGAGGACAAACCCCAAATCCCAGTTTCAATCATCACAAAACAGTAACACGACAAATACATATAACACAGTCCAATTACATAGAAAGCAGTGCACAAAATACAGATCCCCCAGCAACCCACCCATACCTCCCACCTTCCGGCCACTCTAAGGCAGCCTGACCCTATGACCCTTCTGGTTCTCGGTCCACCCTAACACACCTTTTGGCCACCTCTAAGACAGCCCGTCCTGTTCTCCCTTCCCCCCCAAGAATGACAGCGGTCAGGACGGCTTACCCAACTTTCAGCTTCTCTAACTGTCTTTTGCACCTTCTGGCGACCTCTAGGATAGCCCACCCCGATACCCGCCCAGGGTGACAGCGCTGACGACGGTCTACCCACCTTCCAGCTCTCGCTCTGCCCTACATACCGTCGGGCTCTTGCCCACCCCATATGGCCTGTGTACTGCCCTGACACACCTTCTGACCACCTCTAGGACAGCCCGTCCTAACTACCCCTTCTGAGGACGACAGCACTCAGAATGGCCTACCCACCTTTTGGCTCTCGGGGCAACCGACATCGGGTGGCCTGCCCACCCTCTGGCTTTCGGGACAGCCTACCCACCTTCTGGTTCACAGGACGGCCTACCCTACCTCCGGCTTTCAGGAAAGCCTATCCACCTTCCGGTTCACAGAATAGCCTACCCACCCTCCAGCTCTCGGTGTGACAGCTTTCAGAATGACCTCTGAGCCTCCCAGCTTACAGAGAGGCCGACTAGACCCAGGGACACAAGATAGCGCTAGTGATAACCCCAACAAGAAACAAGACAGTCAATTACCAACAAACAGAGTTCTTTCTGGTACACAGAGTCCATTACCATAAACAGCTCTCTTCAAAATTTGGAGGCAAGCTGTTATAAAGTTTTAGTCTGCAATGTAAGGTGTCTGTAGGCTCAATCCCCACTGCAAAACTCTCAGTCCAGCTTCATACTGGTGTTGCTTTGCCTGACTAGGTTTCTTGGAAATTCCTGAAGAAGGGCTTATGCCCGAAACGTCGATTCTCCTGTTCCTTGGATGCTGCCTGACCTGCTGCGCTTTTCCAGCAACACATTTTCAGTTCTTGGAAATTTATCCCTCCGTCAACATCACTAAAACAGATTATCTGGCCATTAGCTCATTGCTGTTCAAGGAAATTTGATATGTACTAATTGGCTGCCATGTTTCCTACATTACAACAGTGACTACTTTTCAAATGTACTTAATTGGCTCTACAGCGCCATGGGACATCCTGAAGTAATAGATGCGAGGTTCTTTATTTCCTTTTGGCATTGTGCCACCCGAGATTTTACATTTCGTTGATGTTAATAACACATCTATAGCTGTTCCGTCCACCGTTTCAACCATGATCTCATTGCACGTTGGGTATATATTTCTGATTAAGTCCTCGAGAGAGCTATTTCACATAAACTCGCCAACACACATCACATTAATATCACATTATCGTTTCAAACCACGATATGTATTATTGGAAAATAAAATATGTGTTTCTTTCCCCAGATTTCACTTTACAAATAAATGAACCTCTCTGTTTACAGACTTGTAATGCTGCTGTGTAGATTATGTTTAAGCCATATATCCGTAGACATAGAATCATTAATATATAATGCCCATTTAAAAGGTAAACCTTGCTCTGATAATTATATTCTTATGGAGAGACTGAACACGCTCTACTTCGCACACTGACCACTTTTCTTTTAAATCATGAACTTTTGAAGGGTTTATTTCCTTTACTGTTACAGCTTGAATGTCAATGGGTCAGTGTAGAGGTCAAGATCAACTTAAAACAAACTGATCACCCAAGAGGCAATTAGTATGGATAGGTCATCTGGATGTTCCTCAATTGGTGTAATTTTGGCTTGGCTGTACTTTTCAAGCACTTTGAAAGATATTGTCTTTTTTACAGCACTTCCCAAAGCACTATACAACTGGTGAAGTACTTTTGAATGAGTCACATAAGGAAATTTATTCATCAATTTGTGTAGAGCAAGATTCAACAATCCCCACTGTGATAATGTCCAGATTGGAATGAATGGAGCAATGCCAGCCAGGTGGATCTCGCAGAGGAAAACAACCCTAATCCAGGATTAGGGTTGTTAACCTGGTCCAATCAGGGAGTCCTGGCTAACAGATATAAAAAGGAATGGGAGAGGTGGGCGCCGCAGGGAGTGGAGTGCATCATTTCTCCCTCCAATTCTAAATGTTCGAAAGGTGTGTCAGGGTGGACCGAGAACTGGAAGGGGCATGGGGTGGACCAAGAGCCGGAAGATGGGTAGGGGTGGACTGCCTTAGAGTGGCTGGAAGGTGGGAGAGACGGGGGATTGCTGGGTCTTTATTGTCTGCACTGTTTATGTAACTGGATTAGTTTTCTTTTTATGTTCAAATATCATTGTCATTGTCTTGTCATATGTGGAACTGGGATTTGAGGTTTGTCCTCATCTCCCTGTAAAATGGTTGAACTGTAGGGTTTGGGGCCTAGCTCTGCTGCTCCTCTCCCTTGTAAAATTGCTGTCTCTTGTGTACAGCTGTAAATGTTTTTTGTAAACTGTTTTGTAATTTGTTTAATAAAATATTATAAACAGGGAAAAAAAGGAATGTTCCTGGCTAAACTGACCTTAAACAGGTCCAGGTAGCGAGTTGTAGCGGGGGTCGTTAGGCCGACTGCCTGCCCCTCTTCCGCGGTTACGTTAGAGCCCGGGTGTCCTTGGAGGAGGAGCACGCGGTCTCCACCGACACCCTGGAGTTGTTCAGGGAGAGGTTTGGTGCCGCAGGGAGTGGAGTGCATTATTTCCCCCTCCAACTCTATTTTGATTTAACCCCTGCCCTCCCCTTCACTGTTTTGATCACACAGCATTTTGTCTAATGTACAAATGTCATTGTCACTGTCTTGCCATATGTGGAACTGGGATTTGAGGTTTGTCCTCATCTCCCTGTAAAATGGTTGAATGGTAATGTTTGGGGCCTCACTTTGCTGCTCCTCTCCCTTGTAAAATTGCTGTCTCTTGTGTACAGTGTAAATGTTTTTTGTAAACTGTTAGTAATTTGTTTAATAAAATAAAAAAAAATAAAAAGAAATGTTCGAAAGGTGTGTCAGGGCGGACCGAGAACTGGAAGGGGCATGGGGTGGACCAAGAGCCGGAAGATGGGTAGGGGCGGACTGCCTTAGAGTGGCTGGAAGGTGGGAGGGACGGGGGATTGCTTGGTCTTTATTGTCTGCACTGTTTATGTAACTGGATTAGTTTTCTTTTTATGTTCAAATATCATTGTCACTGTCTTGTCATATGTGGAACTGGGATTTGAGGTTTGTCCTCATCTCCCTGTAAAATGGTTGAACTGTAGGGTTTGGGGCCTAGCTCTGCTGCTCCTCTCCTTTGTAAAATTGCTGTCTCTTGTGTACAGTTGTAAATGTTTTTTGTAAACTGTTTTGTGATTTGTTTAATAAAATATTATAAACAGGGAAAAA
Organism: Chiloscyllium plagiosum; assembly: GCF_004010195.1. NCBI lineage: Eukaryota > Metazoa > Chordata > Chondrichthyes > Orectolobiformes > Hemiscylliidae > Chiloscyllium > Chiloscyllium plagiosum. Next base: position 6,985,328 of record NC_057726.1, read on the forward strand.
AAAGGAATGTTCCTGGCTAACCTGACCTTAAACAGGTCCAGGTAGCGAGCTGTAGCGGGGGTCGTTAGGCCGACTGCCTGCCCCTCTTCCGCGGTTACGTTAGAGCCCGGGTGTCCTTGTAGAAGGAGCACGCGGTCTCCACCGACACCCTGGAGTTGTTCAGGGAGAGGTTTGGTGCTGCAGGGAGTGGAGTGCATTATTTCCCCCTCCAACTCTATTTTGATTTAACCCCTGCCCTCCCCTTCACTGTTTTGATCACACAGCATTGCCTTTTGTGAAGGGCACTGCTTGTCACTGGCCACTCTGGCGTTTCCTATCTCCCTGGTGGTAGAAATTGAATAAAGATTCGTATACCTTGTGTCTCTCACTGTGTCTCATACCTGCACACACACACCATGGGTGCTGGGGCAAAAAGTAAGCACTACCGCAGTTAGGTGGTAGTGTGGGGGTAAAAAATAAAATAAACAGGAGTATCGTGGTTCTGTCCACTCTGAGAGCTGGCTCTGAGCTAGCTGGGTCAGTGTCATGTACTACACATGTGTAATATTCCTTAACTAAATCCTTAGATAAAACAAAAATAGGAATGTTCTCTGTGGAGTTATTTCAGAGATGCTGGGTGAAAATAGAAAAAAAAATGGGAATGTTGCCAAAAAGAATGATGTTTATGATCATTTTATGGCAATTTTTTCAGGGTTGTTTCTTGAACATAAATAGTTCCTCAAAAATGAACAGCATATCAAAGAAAAGTGTGTCCAAGCTGACAGTGCCTTTTTCTGATGAAAAGCTTATGCTAGAAACATCGATTCACTGCTCCTTGAATGCTGCCTGACCAGCTGTGCTTTTCCAGCAACACACTCTTCGACTCAAAGGAACAGCCTGTAGCTTCATTTGATACCGGACTGTCCGGGTTCCTATTTGATCATAGGACCAGCCCTCGTGCAACTCCAGGCATAGCTCCAAAAGTGTTGCTAATGGGGAGAAGACTCTGTACCGGGTTAAACCTGAATTTCTTGGAAGTGGAGGGGGCAGGCCAAAAATGACAATTCCAGACTCAAAACCCCTCTAAGCAAGAGAGCAGTTTAGTTCAGGGCATGAAATTTGGTGACAAGGCTACGGGAATGCCCCTGAATGGGTAAGAGGCATGGGTTAACATGGGGTCAGCTCCCATGATGTACATTGCAGTCCTGAACAAGCATGTGGACTGCATGAGAGCTGTAGCCTTGCAAATGGGTTAGGAGCGAAACATATCCAGCCCCTCAGAACATCTAGCAAGGCTGTCAGAATGTGTGGGTTCTCCCACCATCTGCCGAGTGGGAAGAAACCTCTGAGGATGTGATGGACACAGCAGATGTTGCTGTCTTGACAACGTTACTGCCTGAAGAAAATGAAATTGTTCTTAGATGGTCCAAGCGCAAGAAGTTGTCTACAATCCAGTACACGTCATGTGTATCCGAGGTAGAGTCCGAGGAACCAGATCTGGTGTGGAAATTTCTCAGGGGAAGCTACAGGATAAAAGATGGGCCTACATTCCAGGACTTAGAGGGGGAGAGTTTTAGCGATTGTAAATGAAGTTAGCCAGCTGGACCTATGGAATATGAGTTCCTCGACTGGGGCTACTAGTCCGGTCCAATCGAAATCCCTGGCTGACAGATATACACAGAAGTGTCAGAGGTCCTGTTCACTTGAGGAGCTAGCTCTGAGCTAGCTGGAGTCAGTGTTATGTACTATGTACTTGGAAATAAAGGGTGACTTAATGACAGGATACCAACCTTCGTAGAGTCATTTCTCAGATCACAAGCTTTACTGGAAACAAAACTGAAATAGTTGGGAAACCTCCGCAGATCTGGCAGCATCTGTGGAGAGAAAGCAGGATTCTGGGTCCAGTGACTCCCTTTTCAAAACTCGAAACTACTTTACATCTGCTCTCTTGATGTTTGCTGAGGGACAAACATTCATTCTGGACACTGAGGATAATCCCTGTGCACTCCCTTGAAATATTGATTTGGGATCTTTCATATCTGCCTCATATTACTAAATCACAGAAATGTTATGATGCAGAAGGAGGCTATTCAGCCCACTGTTCCTGCACTAGTTTATTGAATGAGTATAATTACCCAGCACCAAACTCCTGTTTGTTTCCCATTTCCTTGCACATTTTTTAAAAATCCAAAATAATCATCCAATTCCATCTTTAATGTCTCATTTGAACCTGCCTCCACCACATTTCCAGGCAGTGCACTCCATACCCTAAGTACTCACTGGGTGAAAAGGTTTTTACTTCGCCCCTGTTTCTTTTGCCCAACACTATAATATTGAAACTGGGGCATCAGTTTCAACATCTCCACCCAAAGGTGAGACCTCAAAACCTTGCAGTTGTCACATCGAATAGATTAGGCATCTCTGCTGAAGTTTGTTGTGCTTATCTCCTTAGAATGGGACCTATACTAACGATCACCAAAGGTGAGAGTGTTACTGAGTAAAATATCAGAACACCCCATTGCTTCCAGTACAGCTAGTCACTCCAGTCTGATCTGTCTGTTGATGAATTTAGTCATTGATTTACGTGGGATACCAGATGGTTTGGAAAGGATAAATTGCACAGTCAGAGAACAAAGCAACACAGCCTGCGAGTATCAGTGAATTGAAATATGTGCTGAATTGTGGGATGGTGATTGAAATTTTCATCATAGCACGCAAAGGAATGGTCAATACAAGCTTTCTCAATGACAATTAATTAAAGGTTTGGCCACAGAGGAGAATCATAAAGAGAAACTGATACCAGTGTCAAAAAGGAGTCACGAACAAGAGTACATGGAATTAATGTAATTGGTTAAAGAACCAAAGGATTTTTTGGGGAAAAGATTCGTATAAAGCAAGTTGTTATGATCTTTTAGAATACTTACAGTGTGGGAACAGGCCCTTTGGCCCAACAAACCCACACTGACCCTCCGAAGAGCAACCCACCCAGACCCATTCCCCTACATTTACCCCTACACATAATACTACAGGCAATTTAGCATGGCCAATTCACCTAACCTGCAATTTTTGGACTGTGGGAGGAAACTAGAGCACCTGGAGGAAACCCACGCAGACACAGGGAGAATGTGAAAAATCTACACAGACAGTTGCCTGAAGCAGAAATTGAACCCAGGTCTCTGGTGCTGTGAGGCAGCAATGCTAATCACTGTGCCACCATACCACCCTCAGGGCTGTATATATGCTGTATAAAAGGCCAGAAGAACACTTCTTTGAGAAGTGAATGGACAAGAGAGACAGACAGATTGAACCCTGTCATTCTCCTCAGCTTACAAGACTTGAGTGAGTTTTGAAAACACCCTGACTGCTTTTTCAGTTTATCCCTCCACCCTCGAGGCTCCCTACCTCTTCTCCTGATGAAGGGCTTTTGCCTGAAAGGTCGATTTTCCTGCTCCTCGGATGCTGTCTGACATGCTGTGCTTTTCCAGCACCACTCTGATCTAAACTCTGCTTTTTCAGTCGTGACACAACAAATTCTCAGATTTAAAACAGGAGCATTTGTTACCAGCTGCTCGGAGAACATGCTATTAATCAAGGCCCTCCTTATCGAGAGTCATATCAAATATTAAAGTGTTTTATTTTCAGATGTGCAAAGTACATAATTCACCAGACTTGCAGACCAAAGTTAATAAAAAGCACAGACCAGATTTCTCTGCTGCACAAGAAATATTATTTGTTATAAGTAATTGGACTATATCTACAAGGATGTAAACTGTTGACACATAAAAGACTGATTAAAACTGTAATCACCTTTATGAAGTCCCCCTCATCCACACACACACACACACACCTTTCTCTTGAAGCTTCTCCTAGTTTGTAAGAAGTACAGAGTGATTAGGAACATATCTGTGATTTATCAATTCAAAAGTCACAGCACTCCATTGAAGTTTAAACCGTGTTTATTTACTAAAGTGAACAGGCACCTTCTGGGCTTGGGAGAATAACAGCACACCCTTCTGTATCTCTCTCTCTATCTCTGCGTCTGTCTCTCTGTAATGAATTTCCTGCTCCAACCTGCTTAGTTAGCTGAGAATGAATCAGCTTCAAATTGTCTGCACACTGAGGAAAGCCACAGCCACACAAAAACACAGTTCATAAAAGGAATCTAATTCCCTGCTATAGAATTATGCAGCTATCCTGGTAAATCCTTGGATTTAATTTACAAATTCAGTGCACGGTTTGTAAACATTCAAAAATAAAAAGCCTCATGTTTTCTATGTATTATTTATTCTAGTGTTCGCTCTGGTGTCGTTGTGCACAATTCCTTACACACACACAACACACAAGCAAGATGCAGTAAAGCAAAGGTGGTTGCCCATTGATGTGTGATTGAAGCTCTCCATGAGTCTAAATGCCAACAGGGAAGGTAATGGAGAAAGTGAGGACTGCAGATGCTGGAGATCAGAGCTGAAAATGTGTTGCTGGAAAAGCGCAGCAGGTCAGGCAGCATCCAAGGAGCAGGAGAATCGACGTTTCGGGCATGAGCCCTTCTTCAGGAATCGGGAAGATAATGGCCAAGTAGACTATTAAGCCAGAGGCCCAGGTAATGCTCTAGGGACAAAAACAGAAATTTGTGGAAAAGGTCAGCAGGTCTGACAGCATCTGTGAAGAAAAATCAGAGTTAAAATTTTGGGTCCAGTGACCCTTCTTCAGAACTCAACGTTTTGGGGACCCTGCTTTGAATCCTGCCACAGCAGATGGCGGAATTTGAATTCAGTAAAAATCTGGAATGAAGACTCCAATAAAATTATTGTCAATTGTCAGGGAAAAAACCCAGCTGGTTCATCAATGCTCTTTCAGTAAGGAAATCTGCTACCCTTACTCGGTCTGGCCTACCTGTGACTCCAGACCCACAGCAATGTGGTTGACTCGAGGCAATAAATGCTAGCCCAGCCAGTGACACCAACAACTTGTGAATGAATAAAAATAGTTTCTATCACATGACATTGGCCATTAATAAGATATCCATGTATGTAAATGAAGTAACTGCACAGAGGCTGCTTTCCTGTCACCAAGCCACCCTTTATTGGTTTGTGTACAGTAAACTGACTATGGCCTCCAGCTCAGAGTCATTCCCCCGAACTCAGGAGATTCTAAATCCCCTTTTCAAGTATTTTATTTTATTACCCACCCCCAAACCCCATACGTCTGCAAATAATTTTGTCAATATTTCCAGTACCATGAAATATATCCACGTGGCTGGGGAACCAATAATAAGCAAGATCCAATTGGGGGCAATGCTTACGTGAAATAAAAAAGTGTAGGAGGATGGTAGGCATTGAATCAAAATAGAATTGGAGGTGGAAATAAAGCAATCCTCCTAAAACCCCATCCCACGGTGCCCAACTCTACCTAAAAGATTCCCTGTTCATAGGATCAGTCAGGGCTTTCTCAGTGGCCCAGGCAAGCAACCTCAATTAAGGATCTCATCGTCAATGAGACCCACTTGGCTCCAATCATTACAGGTCAGGCAGCATCCAAGGAGCAGGAGAATCAGGAATGAAGAAGGGCTCATGCCCAAAACGTTGATTCTCCTGCTCCTTGGATGCTGCCTGTCCTGCTGCGCTTTTCCAGCAACACATTTTCAGCTCTGATCTCCAGCATCTGTAGTCCTCACTTTCTCCTCCAATCATTACAGTAAGGATGATTGCAATCCTTGGTCAAGTCCATCAAAGGTAGCTTAGCACGTCTATAGGTACAGTCAGCTTGAACTGCTTCCTTTAGCATTGAGTCAGCTTCTGAGGCCAGGAGTTTTGAGCTCTCTTTGTTTTCACATTTTACAGCACAACCACAGAATATCAAGTAAAAAATACCCCAGGGTGACCTGTCTAGCCATGCCCCTCTACAACTTGGATATATCCAGGCTAATGGCTGGTGTCTAAATCATGATTTGTGAAACTATTTTAAACAATAAAGTTAAATTGTTTTCAACAAAAAAGAAAACATGTTTTTTAAACAGTTTGTAATATCCTTCATGTCCAATGGATCTGGTATTTGGATGAAGACCTGAAGGCTAAATAAATAATAGGAATCATAGAATCCCTACAGTGCAAAAACAGGCCCTTTGGCCCAAAAAGTCCACATCAATCCTCTGAAGAGTAACCTTCCCAGACCCATTCCCCTACCCTTTATTTACTAATGTACCTAATTTACACATCCCTGGACACTATGGGCAATTTAGGATAGTCAATTCACCTAACTCACACATGGTTGGACTGTGGAAGAAAACTCAAGCAGACACAGGGAGAATGTGCAAACTGCACACAGACTAGATTCAAACCCAGGTCCCTGATGCTGTGAGGCAGCAGTGCTAATCACTGAACCATCATGCCCGGAGTAGAAAGTGAATGAGCCTTTCAATACATTCTTTCTTTAAACCACACACACAGTATCAGTGAACTATCATGGACATCCTTTTATTTGAAGATAAATACCAATACATTGAAGTCACAAGGGAGCTGGACAAACACTTCAAACCTGAGAATTCAACACACACACACACGTACACACACATACAGGCTGTGAAATATCACCTCTTGCACTGAAGATGCATGTATATGATTTGCATATTCTCTTAAAGTGACATCACAACATCCATTAAAAAAGAGATAATTTTGATTGGATGTTGTTCCAGAGCCAGCACAGGTGTGATGGTACAAAAGGTGTTTGATTCCATAACTTGTTCAAGTAATAACATTGAAAGAAATTCAGAAGAATAATGAAAACAGAGACAGTCTCAATAAGAGAAAATGCAATTGCACCACATCCTACTCTGTGAGTTTTTAGTTATTTTAGCTGTTTGCACACTTGCGGCTCTCTTTCAATTCCAATGGTCCATTATTAAGGAGATGAATCCGAAACACAATTGTTTACATTGATGAGACTTAGGGAGGTTAACACATGAAACAGAACTGTTGAAAGTCACCATTAACATAAAGCATTCATTTGGTTTCTCTCCACACATACACCCGAATGATTATTTCCACCACTTTTTGTTTAATTAAACATAACTTGATTGAGTTTTTTGAAGAAATAACAAAGGATTTATGAGGGCAGAGCAGTAGATGTGATTGACATGGACGTCAGTAAGGTGTTTGATTGGTTAGCAAGGTTAGATCTCATGGAATACAGGGAGAACTAGCCACTTGGATACAGAACTGGCTCAAAGGTAGAAGACAGAGGGTGGTGGTGGAGGGTTGTTTTTCAGACTGGAGGCTTGTGACCAGTGGAGTGCCACAAGGATCGGTGCTGGGTCCTCTACTTTTTGTCATTTATATAAATGATTTGGATGTGAACATAGGAGGTATGGTTAGTAAGTTTGCAGATGACACCAAAATTGGAGATGTAGTGGACAGCAAAGAAGATTACCTCAGATTATAACGGGATCAGATAGACCAATGGGCTGAGGTGTGGCAGATGGAATTTAATTTCGATAAATGCCAGGTGCTGCATTTTGGAAAAGCAAATCAGAGCAGTTCTTATACACTTAATGGTAAGGTCCTGGGGAATACTACTGAACAAAAAGACCTTGGAGTGCAGGTTCATTGTTTCTTGAAAGTTTAATCACAGGTAGATAGGATAGTGAAGAAGGTGTTTGGTATGCTTTCTTTTGTTGGTCAGAGTATAGAGTATAGGAGTTAGGAGGTCATGTTGCAGCTGTTCAGGATATTGGTTAGGCCACTTTTGGAATATTGTGTGCATTTTTGGTCTCCTTCTTAGAAGAAGAATATTGTAAAACTTGAAAGGATTCAAAAAGATTTACAAGAATGTTGCCGGGGTTGGAAGATTTGAACTATAAGGAGAGGCGGAATAGGCTGGGGCTGTTTTCCCTAGACCATCAAAGGCTAAGGGCTGACCTTATAGAGGTTTATACAATCATGAGGGACATAGATATGGTAAATGGACAAGGTATTTTCCCTGGGGCAGGGGCAGTCCAGAATGAGAGTGCACGGGTTTAGGGTGAAAGGAGAAAAATTTAAAAGGGACCTATGGGGAACCTTTTTCATGCAGAGGGTGGTGTGAATATGGAATGAGCTGCCAGAGGAAGTGGTGGAGGTTAGTACAATTACAACATTTAAAAGGCATCTGGATGGGTACATGAATAAGAAGGGTTTAGAGAGATATGGGCCAGGTGCTGGCAAATGGGACTGAACTTGGTTAGGGTATCTGGTCGGCATGGACGAGTTTAACTGAAGCGTCTGTTTCCATGCTGTACATCTCTGTGACTCTATGACAGCTCTTTGGAAGGTAAAAGACAATGGATTGTACAATGGTGATGTGGGGTGGGCTAATGATTTTGGAATGCCCATAGATATCCTGCTGCTGGCTTATAATCAAAACAGCTACTATTTAAATGGGGGGGGGAAATTGAAGGTAAGATTTACCAGGAGAAAGTGAGGACATCAGATACTGGAGGTCAGAGTCGAAGAGTGTGGTGCTGAGAAAGCACAGCAGGTCAGGTAGCATGATGAGCAGGAGAATCGACATTTTGAGTATAAGCTTTTCATCAGGAATGTTTATCGGAATGCTACATGTGTAGAAAAAACTGAAGAGCTGGGAAAAGGTTCATGAGAATGGAACATTGACCCAAGAAGTGAGGAAAATTCTAATGCAAATACTCTGATGGAATCTTTTATACATACAAAAACGGATTGATGGCTTAAAACCTTATCCCAAAGGTAGAATGTTGACAGAGCAGTGTTTTTTCAGTATGGCATTGAAGTGTCAGTCTGGATTACACACTCAAACCTTTGCAGTGAGACTTGTGTACTCAAGCCTTTCACTCTGCAATTGGGATACAATCAGAAACAAAATCAAGCAATCACCAAAGGAGTGAGAGACTCAAGAAAGTAGAATTATTCTCCTTCAGGCTCATAACTGTGCTCTGCCTGAAGACAGATCTTTGACTAACTGTCTGTTAATGACATCTCCTCAGCGGCTTTTGTCGTTGATGGTCCACAGTTGCCTTTCACAGTCAGGGCCACAGCAAGGAGGCAGGTACTCTTTGGGGGGGTTTAAACTAATTTGGCAGGGGGATGGGATCCGGACTTGTAGTCCAGCAAGTAGGTTAACTGTTTTTCAGGATGTCCAAGAATGTAGGGAGGCTGTGGAGAAGGTAGCACTGACAGGGAATACTTGCGGACACAGAGATGGGCTCAAGTGTGTATACTTCAATGCAAGGAGTATTAGAAATAAGGTGGGTGAACTTAAGGCGTGGATCGGTACCTGGGACTACGATGTTGTGGCCATCACGGAAACGTGGATAGAAGAGGGACAGGAATGGTTGTTGGAGGTTCCTGGTTACAGATGTTTCAGTAAGATTAGGGAGGGTGGGAAAAAAGGAGGGGGGGTGGCATTGCTAATTAGAAATGGTATAACGGCTGCAGAAAGGAAGTTTGAGGGGGATCTGCCTCTGGAGGTAGTATGGGCTGAAGTCAGAAATAGGAAAGGAGCAGT
>NC_057726.1:6994915-7029523 GCF_004010195.1 Chiloscyllium plagiosum
GGAGAAGTGATGGGCTTGTTAGTGGGTGAGCATTTTGGTGTTGGTGACCACAATTCTGTGACTTTCACCTTGGTTATGGAGAGAGATAGGTGCGTGCAACAGGGTAGGTTTTACAATTGGGGGAAGGGTAAATACGATGCTGTAAGATAGGATCTGAGGAGCATAAGTTGGAAGCATAGGTTGTCAGGGAAGGATGTCGTGGAAATGTGGAACTTTTTCAAGGAACAGATACGATGTGTCCTTGATATGTATGTACCTGTCAGGCAGGAAAGAGATGGTCGTGTGAGGGAACCTTGGTTGACGAGGGAGGTTGAATGTCTTGTAAGGAGGAAGAAGGAGGCTTACATAAGATTGAGGAAACAAGGTTCAGACAGAGCGTTGGAGGGATACAGGATAGCCAGAAGGGAGCTGAAGAAAGGGATTAGGAGAGCTAAGAGAGGACATGAAAAATCTTTGGCGGGTAGGATCAAGGATAACCCCAAGGCCTTTAATGCGTATGTGAGAAACATGAGAATGATGAGAATGAGGGTACGTCGGATCAAGGAAAGTAGTGGGAGACTGTGTATTGAGTCGGAAGAGATAGGAGAGGTCTTGAATGAGTACTTTTCTTCAGTATTTACAAATGAGAGGGACCGTATTGTTGAAGAGAGTATGAAACAAACTGGTAAGTTAGAGGAGATACTTGTTAGGAAGGAAGACGTGTTGGGCATTTTGAAAAACTTGAGGAATGACAAGTACCCCGGGCCTGATGGGATATATCCTAGGATTATGTGGGAAGCAAGAGAGGAAATTGCAGAATCGTTGGCAATGATCTTTTCGTCTTCACTGTCAATGCGGGTGGTGCCAGGGGACTGGAGAGTGGCGAATGTTGTGCCCCTGTTCCAAAAAGGGAATAGGGATAACCCCGGGAAATTACAGACCAGTTTGTCTTACTTCGGTGGTAGGCAAAGTAATGGAAAGGGTACTGAGGGATAGGATTTATGAGTATCTGGAAAGACACTGCTTGATTTGGGACAGCCAGCACGGATTTGTGAGGGGTGGGTCTTGCCTTACAAGTCTTATTGAATTCTTTGAGGAGGTGACCAAGCATGTGGATGAGAGTAGAGCAGTGGATATAGTGTACATGGATTTAGTAAGGCATTTGATAAGGTTCCCCATGGTAACCTTATGCGGAAAGTCAGGAGGCATGGGATAGTGGGAAGTTTGGCCAGTTGGATAGAGAACTGGCTAACCGGTCGATGTCAGAGAGTGGTGGTAGATGGTAAATATTCAGCCTGGAGCCCTGAGTTCTACAGGGATCAGTTCTGGGTCCTCTGCTGTTTGTAATTTTTATTAATGACTTGGAAGAGGAGTCAAAGGGTGGGTCAGTAAATTTGCAGACAATACGAAAATTGATGGAGTTGTGGATAGTGAGGAGGGCTGTTGTCGGCTGCAAAGGGACTTAGGTATGATGCAGAGCTGGGCTGAGGAGTGGCAGATGGAGTTCAACCCTGTCAAGTGTGAGGTTGTCCATTTTGGAAGGACAAATAAGAATGCGGTGACTAAAGAGTCCCCTATCACAACCAATTGCTTGAAACCTGTCACACCCTAGTTACATTAGAGCCAACTCAGTACCAGAAACTTGGCTGATCATGCGACATTCCCCTGAGAGTCCATCACCCCGGGAAACTTTTTCCCCGGGTACAACAGAGTGTTACAAGGGGACATAAATTTAAGGTAGGGGAGATGTCAGGGGTAGGTTCTTTACCCAGAGAGTGGTGGGGGCATGGAATGTGCTGCCTGTCGGAGTGGTAGAGTCAGAATCATTGGTGACCTTTAAGTGGCAATTGGATAGGTACATGGATGGGTGCTTAAGCTAGGACAAATGTTCGGCACAACATCGTGGGCCGAAGGACCTGTTCTGTGCTGTATTGTTCTATGTTCTATGTTCTATGTACCAATTCCACTCAAACCCACACCAGTGGTACTAATGTAAACCACAAGGTTGCTGTATAATCCAACCAAACTAACTCACACCCTATTCTGACCTGTTCTGCTGAGAGCAGAAAAATATAATGGGGCATTTCAAAAGAGAGTTTCAGAATTTTAAGAGGTTCTGATTGGGTTGTTCACGAGAAGATGTTAGGAGAGACACAACTCAGAATCAGAGGCGATAGAATCAGAGGGGGGGGATAAAGATAAGTGTTTTCTGTAGTGTGTTGCCTGGACCTACAAGGTTGACAGAAGCTTCCAAAGGGAATTAGGTATATACTTAAAGAAGGAAAAGAGCTCAGGACTGGAAAGTAGAGAGTGGTAATGTAGAACTAATTGCCCATTCAATGGGTAAAAGGCCTCCTTGACTGAAGCTCCATTCTATGAAATGAGCTAATGCTGCAAAGATATTTTCATTGACCTTCAAACTCCTTTGATTGAAGCAGGGAAAGATGACCTGCTTTCAAGTTGGATAATTTCTATGTTGTATTCTTTCACTTAAATTGAAACCAGTCCAGGCACTGTGACTTTACAAATGGAATTTGCAGTTGGTTTTCTGTTGCAATCTTTCTCCCCTCTCAGGTTGAAAAGCAGTAGGCAATGTGAACATCTCTCTCAGTAATGAAAGCATCACTCATTGCAATGACAACATTAAACTGGCTTCTATTAGCTTACACATGCATATCCTTTGTTGGGATTTCAGGATGTCAGCCATGCTACCAAGGTCAACATTTATTCTCTGCTCTAAGTTGCCCTTGAGGCTTCAGTGCATCAGTTAAAATACTGCAGACTCTTATTCAGTAACTTGTGGATTCAAGTCTCATTCTTGACACTTAGATTGCTCAGAGTCTGGGCTGACGCACTCATTGTACCGCCCTCGAAAAAATTGCTACACTCCTCAGAAATCCAAAATCAGAAATTAGGCCCTCAAGACTGCTCTGCCATTGAATGTGATCATGGCTGATTACCATACACAGTGATCATGTGATCATGTGAAATTACCCTACACAGTAATCATGTGATCAAGGTGGATTACTATACACAGTGATCATGTGACCAAGGAGAATTACCATACACAGAGCCCTACACAGAGTTCCTGCTTTCTCCCTTTAGTGCTAAGAATTGTATCTAACTCCTTCTTGCCACATTCAATGTTTTGGCTTCAGCTGCTTTCTGAGGCAGACAATTCCACAGACTCACCATTCTCTCGGTGAAGAAATTTCCATTCATGTCAGTCTTAAATGACCTACTCTATATCCTGACCCCTGGTTCTGGACACCCAGAATACCCATCCTGTATTGTCCCTTATGTCATCCTGTTAGAATTTTATTGGTTTCTGTGAGACCCCTCCTCCTTCTTCCAAATTCCAATGAATATTGTCCGAAAGGAATGGAACAGAAAATGTTGTCTTCCCTTTTGATAGGCATAGAAAGTTTTCCCTTTCAAAGAATGCTTGATAATCAGTGGACACATTTAAATGATTCATCCAAGAACTGAAATTGACAGGAGTAAAAGCTTTGGGCTAATTTTAACAAATACTCGCTACATGTCAATTTAGGAAAAATTCACAGAAGAATAGAGGCATAGACTAATATCTAACTGAGAAGAAAGTTCAGAAATCTGAAGTGCAAAGGGACTTGGCAGTCCTGGGCAAGGTTTCTCTTAAGGTAAACTTGCAGGTTCAGTCAGTAGTTAGGGAGGCAAATACAATAGTGTGATTCATCTTGAGATAACTATAACATAAAGGCAGGGAAGTCTTTCTGAGGCTTTATAAGGCTCTGGTCAGACCACATTTAGTGTGCCCTGAGCAATTTTGGGCTCCATACCTGAGGAAAGATCTATTGGCCCTGGAGCGGGTCCAGAGGAGGTTCATGAGAATGATTTCAGGAATGAAAGGCTAAATATGTGAGGAACGTTTGAGGACTCTGGGACTATACTCAATGGAGTTGAGAAGGATGACGGGTGATCAGATTGAAACATACAGAATACTCAACGGCCTGGACAGAGTGGACATTGGGAAGATGTTTCCATTGGTAGGAGATACGAGGACCCAAGGGCACAGCCTTCATGTAAACGGAAGATGTTTTACAGCAGAGATAAGGAGAAACTTCTTCAGCCAGAGAGTGGGAGAATGGGAGGCACATGGGTTCAATTCCCGCCTCAGGTGACTGTCTGTGTGGAGTTTACACATTCTCCCTGTGTCTGTGTGGGTTTCCTCCGGGTGCTCCGGTTTCCTCCCACAATCCAAAAATGTGCAGGTTAGGTGAATTGGCCATGCTTAATTGCCCGTAGTGTTAGGGGAATGGGTCTAGGTGGGTTGCCCTTCGGCGGGTCGGTGTGGACTTGTTGGGCTGAAAGGCCTGTTTCCACGTTGTAAGTAATCTAATCTAATCTGTGGAATTTACTGCCACAAAAGGCTGTGGAGGTTAGGTCATTGAGAATATTTGAAACAGAGATAGATAAGTTCTTGATTGCCAAAGGGGTCAAAGGTTATGGGGAGAAAGTGGAAAAATGTGATTGAAAAACTTATCAGCCATGACTGAATGGCAGAACAGACTCGATGGGTGAATGGCCTAATTTCTGCTCCTACTTTGTATGGACTTACGTCCATGAGCTCTAGTGAGCTGCCACATGTGCTAGCTGACTCTCACTTTGAGGAAAAGTACCTGTTGTTGCCGGGTCCTTTGGAAATTTTTAATCACTGCGGTATAGTTAAACCCCAGCTGTGCACCAGATCAACCACTGCCAACCAAGACCTGCCTTTCACTGTCTGGCTGCTGTAAAGGACATGGCTCAGAAAAGAAAGTTGGGATCCCACTTTTCCAACAGGGGTCTGGAGGTCCTGGTGGACAGACTTTTTGGGGGGTTGGGTGAAATGGACTACCTTCTTTGGTAAGGACCACCAGATGACACAAGAGCACCAAACCCAGTGTAGGCTTTTATTCCTATCTCCCTTACTCTGAACATCAATAACCCCAAGCAGTCACAATGCTGGGGTATGCCTTCCCGAAGTGAGGTACAGGTAGTTCTGGGATAGCACACATTCCAGCAGCACAATTTTGCTGATGAATTCGGGCACGGTATTTTCAAGAACGCTTACCTCTGTTCGCAATAACGCGATTCCAGCAGAGATCAGTTAGCACGTTTCGTCCTGTGCATGGGCCAATGTCCGAGCTGCTTTCTGTGACAGATAATGTACAGAGAGCAGTTTTCTTATATTTTTTAAATGTGCTGTGTTAAATTTACTTTTGGTCTGTAAACTGGTGAAATAGACGTTGATGCCGTGTGGCGGAAGAACGCCTCATCTTCTGCCTTCAATCATACAGTATCAACATCGACTTCACCAGTTTCCTTACCTCCCCTCCCTCCATCTCATCCCAGATGCAACCCTCCAACTCAGCATGGCCTGATGACCTGTCCTACCTGTCCAACTTCCTTCTTACCTATCTGCTCCACCCCTCCCTCTGAACTGTCAGAATTACCCCCCACCTGCGTGTATCTATCATCTTCCCAGCTATCTTCCCCCCAGCCCCCACCCACACACTCCTATTTATCTCTCAGCCCCCTTCCCCCTTCACATTCCTGATGAAGGCCTTATGCCTGAACCGTTGATTCTCCTGCTCCTCCGATGCTGCCTGACCTGCTGTGCTTTTCCAGCACCACACTTTTCTACTTTTAACAAGACTGACCCAGACACACTCTGTCATCAGTTCAGTCTGCCTACAGAGTTACAAAACTTCATTTAAATCCTTCAGAAAACACAGAAACCCCTTCATACTCTTCTCACAATAAGGTTACCATCTGACCGACCGACATGTCAATATGGCTCTATATGTTGTTCCCATTTTTCATTTAAAATTATCTCCTGGACCTGCCAAACTTGCCTGAAGTTGTCAGTCAGCTCAGTGCAGTGTCACTGTCTGGAGAAATTTTTTTTTTCAATTTATTCACATAACAAGAGCACCACTGCCTCGGCAGCATTTATAGAGTTATAGATTCATTAAAATGTACTGCATGGAAAACAGACCCTTCGGTCCAACACGTCCATGCCAACCAGATATCCTAAATTAATCTAGTCCTATTTGCCAGCACTTGGCCCATATCTCTTGAAACCCTTCCAATTCATATATCCATCTAGATGCCTTTAAATGTTAAAAAATCACACAACACCAGGTTATAGCCCAACAGGTTTATTTGGAAGCACTAGCTTTCAGAGCACTGCTCCTATATCAGGTGGTTAAAATGTTGTAATTGTACCAGTCTCCACCACCTCCTCTGACAGCTCATTCCATACACGCACCACCCTCTGCATAAAAATGTTGTCCCTTAGGTCCCTTTTATATCTTTCCTCTATACTCTCTAGTTCTGGACTCCCCCAATCCAGTGAGAGGACCTTATCTATTTACCCTTTCCGTGCCCCTCATGATTTTATAAACCTCTATAAGGTCACCCCTTAGTCTCCAATGCTCCGGGGAAAATAACTCCAGTCTATTCAGCCTCTCCCTGTAGCTCAAATACCTCCAACCCTGGGAACATCTTTGTAAATCTTTTCTGAACCCTTTCAAATTTCACAGCAGCTTTCTTATAACAGGGAGATCTGGGTTCAAGTCCCACCTGCTCCAGAGGTGTGTAGCAATATACCTGAACATGTTGATTAGAAAAATAGCTTAAGTTAAAAAAGAATTGAGACAAGATTTGGAGGGGCATTTGTTGTCCAATGGTAGTGTCCTTACCTCTGAGGCAGGAGGCCAGGGATCAGGTCCCACATCTTGCTCAGTTGTGTAACAGCACAGGTTGATTCAGAAATATTCTGAGACAAGCGTTGAAAGGGTCCCTGTCATGTAGTGGTAGTTTGCCGGCCTCTGAGCCAGGTGGTTTGTGCTCAGGTCCAAATTGCTCAGAAGGTGTGGAGTAACATCATTGGACAGTGTTGATTAGAAAGTGTCCCTGTGGTGCAGTGTTAATGCTCCGACCACAGAGTCAGAAGGCCTGGGTTCAAGTCTCATTTCCTCCAATGGTGTGGCACAACATCTCTGAACAGTTTGATTAAGAATATCCCTCTGGGACATGACATGTTGGTACTTCAAGCTCCTCTGAGGCCATTGCAATATGGATTTTGCTGGCACATTGGAATATGGGATGTTGAGCGATACAAATTTGAATGGTCATTTTTGGCCGTAATCTCAAATCACCTTAATCTTTCTTTTTCTTTCAAATGTTGTTTTTATAAGTTTAATTTAGGTTTATAACTTGTGGACTAAAACTTATATTTTGACATGAGCATGACTTCAAGACACAGTTTTGAAGCAAAGATGTACATTCTTTGCAGTTCAAAAGCATCCTGTTTGCATTTGAAAGCATGCTTCTCCATGACACAAATAAGTTTGAATATTAATCCTGTAATTCAGCACAATGTGACCAACATCATGGCTAAAAACTACCTTCATTGGACATCACCAAAGGACAGATCATTTATTCTTTTCTCACATAGTTGTTTGCGAGATCTTGTTGTGTTCAGATTGTCTATTTCCTTTGTTACACAGTACTGTATTTCAACAGGACTTGATTAGCTGTAAATCAGTTTGAATATTTGAGTTTGTGAGAAGTGGTATATGAATACAAACTCTTACTCTCAAGGCAGCTGCTTCAGTCTTTAATCTGATGCGGTCCCATGAGTATGGCTGTGTGTTGATCAGGTGGTTGGAGGTGAGGGAAAGATACATAGACCCTGTATGGTATGTGGCTGCCAACTTTATAGAACAGATTGCCTCTGTTGTTTAGAATACAAACCTCTAATGAGCCAAAATTGGTTTAATTCATCAGACAATGTTTGCATATTTATCACCATGAGAGAGAGAGGAAGAGTGAGGCACACACAGCTACAATCTGTAATTGGCTGTCACACAAGGTGCATCCTGATAGGGAACCAGCATAATACAACATTAGTATTCATGATCTGTAAGACTTCTGGCATGATAACATTGCTATAGCAGCTCATCACTTAGATTAACCAGACTTATTGTTCACTGCAGCTAGATTGAAGTCCAGAACATCTACAGCGATATAGCTGGTGACTTTTCTAATGCTGTTTTATTTGCATAATAGTCCTTTAACCTTTTTTATGGTAAAAAAGAGAGGTCCACATTTCAATAGCACTTTTCAGGGAGTCCCAAAACACTATCCAGTCAATGGAGTACTTTTAAATATTATCTATGGCTGATATCATTGTTGTGACATAGTTGAATGAAGGAACACATGACATTACAGAAGAAACAATTTACATTCTTTGCAGTTTAACCATACCCTGTTTACATTGGAAAGCACAATTCTTCATGACACAAAGAAACTTGAATTTAGTCCTTTATTCACCACAGTGACTAACATCATAGCTAAGATTTATCCCTCAACAGCCATCGCCAAAACACAGATCATCAGCTCATTTATCATGTTGTTGGTTGTGGGATCTTGCTGTGTTCAGATTGTCGATCTCCTATGTTACACCGTGACTGTATTTCAAAAGTGCTTCATTGACTTAGAAAGCAATCTGGGATAGTTTAAAAATCATGGCAACTACTTTGGACACTGCAAACACCCTTGAACAAAAACCGTGATAATGACCAGGTCACCTATTTTTAGTATTATTGGTTGATGGATAAATATTAGCCACGACATCAGGGAAAACTCTCTAATTCTTTGAAATAGTGCCAATTGGTTCTATGTTCACTAGGGAAAAGACCTTAGTTAAATATCTCCTTTGAAACAGAAAAGGCATTGAGAAGTTCAGCTTTACTACAATAAAGAACTAAATAACTATAGAAAATATAATTGAATCATTAATATTGTTCTGCCTCTCTGAATAATCATTATAATAAGACTTGTCACACCTTCCTTCACAACAGCACATGAGTGCCTTGGTCACACAGACTACAATGATTTATAAAGAATACTCACTATCACCTTCACAAGTAGGGAGAGGCCTTAAACAGCAATTTTGATATCCTAAAGAATAACCTCTAAAAATAATCATACTTTCCTCTGTAATATCAGATGTTGCTGCAGTCATTTTTTGTTGAGATTGGAAATCAAAAGCCAGTGTGGTCAAATGGTAAAAGGTGGGTTGTTAAATCTTTGCCTGATTCTCCTCATTGCCAATATAGGTACATTTTAGAAACAGGGTTCAGTTTGCTCATGGAAGCTTTGGTGCGGCAGGCAGCACCTGAACGTAGAGTCAGGAGGTTCTGGGTCAAGGGATTCTGAAGAAAGGTCACTGGATTCAAAAAATCCATTCTGTTTTCTCTCTCCACAGCTGCTGCTTGACCCGCTGAGTTTCTCCAGCATTCTCTGCCTTTACTTGTTTCGGAGTTCAAGCTGCATTCGAGAAATTTGAATACAAAGCCAGGGTGATGCTCTAATGCAGCACTGCAAGAATGCTGTACTGTTGGAGGTACTAACTTTCAAAGGAAATATTAAGCAAAAATATATGTGCTAGAAACATTCAGGAGATCAGGCAGCATCTGTGGAGGGAGACAGGGAGTGAATGTTTCAGGTTGATGAACATCTTGGAGATTTGGAAGTGTTTAAGCCTGTTTGGCTAATCATTATCCCTCAACCAACTTTGCTAGGTCATTTTCCGATTGCTATTTTCAGAACTGTGCACTACACAGATTGGCTGCTACGGTTCCCCACTGTTAGGGCTTCTGTTTCTCATAAGTTAGAAATAATTACATTGGATTCAAAATGCTTCATTAATAGCATTGTTTCTTTCTCGTCTCTATGTGGCTGGTAATTTGTTTATCATGTGGCTCTAGTGCAGCAGTAAAATGTGTCACCCTCAATGTACTCTCATAACAATTAGTTCCAATAACTCAACATTAATATAACGATACAGCGCCAACTTTGCAACTGCACTTTACAAGCACTTCATTAGCTGGAAAATACTTTGTGACACAATCCTGTTCTCTTCATGAACGCAAGGTATTTCTTTCAAACTGCCGTGCAAAATGATCAGGAGCAAATTGTTTTGAGCGATGTCCTGTATTGTCACAAACACAAACCTTTTACCACTTGAACAAATGTAAATGCAAAACCCGTGTTGATAAACCTGCAGGCAAATGAGAGCAGTCATCAGTTGGATATAAGGTGCAAATTTACAGGAGCGTTAATTATTTACATGAACCTTCAGGCATAATTGGAATTTTTTAAGCACCTCGTTTCTTTGAAATAAAAGCAAAACATTTGGAAAGCACTCAACATGTCAGGGAGAATCGGCAGAAAAAAATAGTTAATGTTTCAGATCAATGAACTTTTGAAGAGTTGTAGACCCAAAGCTGTGAATCTGTTTCTCTCTCTGTTGATGCTGTGGGAGCTGCTGAGTCCTTCCAGAATTTTCTACTTTCTTTACAGATTTCCAATATCTTTTTCTTCCTCTCCCTCTTCTTCTCTGCACTGCTTATCATAGAGTCATAGAGATGTAAAGCTCAGAAACAGATCCTTCGGTCCAATTCATCCATGCTGATTAAATATCCTAAATTAATCTCATCCCATTTGCCCAGAATTTGGCCCATATCCCTCTAAAACATTTCTATTCACATACCCATCCAGATGCTTTTTAAATGTCATAATTGTACCAGCCTCCACCACTTCCTCTGGTAGCTCATTCCAAACACACAACACCCTCTGCGTGGAAAAATTTGCCTCTGAGATCCTGTTTAAATCTTTCCCCTCTCACCTTAAACCTATGCTCTCTAGTTTTGGACTACCCCACCGCAGGGAAAAGACCATGCCTATTTAACCTATGCACGTCTGTTGTGATTTTATAAACCTCTATAAAGTCACCCCTCAGCTTCCAAGGCTCCAGGGAAAACAGCCCCAACCTCTTCCCGAATCTCAAACCCTTCATGGCTTAGTATTAAAAGACTAACCATGTCCTGGAGGGGTTAATATTATTCAGAAGCTAGAAGGCGGTATTCCAGAGGATTCCAGATATTCATATATTAGTGAACTGCTCAAATCCACCTAATTTGGCGTGATATGTTGAGTCCATGCATCGCTGATCATAATTGCTTCAGTGACCTTTCTAGTTTAGCATTCAAAAACATCCTGACTGAAAAGCTTTTTCTAATGAGTTGACACATAACAGCAGCCTGCCAGTCTGGCAAGCAGTGTAAACAAAATCTAATCTAAGTGATGTGAGTGCTCATCAAGGTGACAAACTGTACAGATGGTGACTTATAAAAATATATTCACCTATAGGCACCAAATGTATTGCCTCATTCTGACCATATACAAGGTAACACTTTTCTTCATACCCTGACCACACCTCCCAGTTCCTCTCAGAGGTTATAAAAGAAATGTGAACAAATTTTAAGTGTAGAAGTGTTGACTAAAGATGTTGGGACATGTATTACTTAAGAGTATTCAAACTTATTTCATTCAAACCTCTGAAATGCCATTGCCGATTGGGAGAACTGTATCATGTGGCTCTGAGTTAAACAGAGTCAGCAGGTGTTAAGAGAATAGCAGGTGAATCCCAAACACTGTCATCTGTGTAAAAGGAATCACCAGCTCTACCCACTTCAGAATCATGTTAAAGAACAAAGAAGAACAAGGAAAATTTACAGCCCAGGAACAGGTTTTTCAGCCCTCCAAGCCTGAGTCAATCCAAATCTATTGTCTAAACAACTGTTGACAAATGGCCACATGAAGAGGAAGATTGCTGTGCTAAATTGACTTGCAACTTTGAAAATTTGACATTAATTTGTTTAATGGTATGCCTGGGACAATAGATCATTTCTGGTCTCATGACATCATTTCATATAAATGGAACCAGAAGTCACATGACACCAGGTTATTTGAAATCACAAATGTTCGGAGCACTGCTTTTTTCTTACCTGACTTTAAGGTTTGACATGTAACTCAGCCCCATCCATCCAGAATGGTCTTCTGAATATCCTTGTCTAATGGACACCTTCTCAAGCATCTTTTTCAGATGCTGTTGCTACACCTCAGTAGTTTCTGTAAGAAAGTGAAAAATAAGAAAAAGTTATCCTTCAATAAAAGAGATTGTATTTTCAAAAGCAAATTCCTAATGGGCAAATCAATATACCTCTGCAAAGATCTGAAAGGTGATCAGTGGGATGCTTGTAATTGTATTGATAACACCCACTTTCCTTTTGATTGCTGGGATCAGGTGCATGGGGGAAAGAATGGGATGAAGAGGCAACTAATGAATGGGGAGGTGATTCAAACAAGATGTAATGGGAAAAGCAAGATTTAACCAAAAGCCACTGCTGCATCTGGCAGCCAAAGAGAAGGTGAGGTAAAGTGAGAATTGCTGTACTTTCAGTTCACTGAATGAGTCAGACGAATTGCTCCAATTTAAGAAGATAATCAGAACAATTAAGCTCATTGAAACTAAATTAATTAAAGAGCGATCCCACCTTGTCTCCTCACTCATTCGTGTCAATAATGCATCAGAAAAACTGCTCTTGTGGTACATTGTTATTGTCCATAACTTTGAGTTAGGAGGTCTGAGTTCAAATCCCACCTGTTCCAGAAGGGCATTGTAATATCCCTGAACAGTTTGATGATAAGGGAGGAGAGAGAGAACAAAATGGCCAAATAAATAACGATAAATTTCTTCTAATATAAAAACATAGCTTGATGTTAAGGTATAAAATACAAAGTCACCTACATAGGATAAACCCCTCATCACAGGGCCCCATTGAGTGAACCTTTACTACATCACCTCCACTGGCAGTAAATCAGGAAGCACACAGTATTCCAGATGCCGTCTCAACAAAGCCTTAGAGGAATGTAAATAAGACTTCCTTATTACTGCAATCCTGTACCATGGAAAGATACCATGCCATTTGTCTGCTAACTACTTGCTGTAAACCACATGCTAACTCATTTAGCTCCTTGTCTGAGTTCCCAAGTTCCTCTGAACATCAATATTTACACATTTCACCCATTTTAAATTAAGTCTGCATTTCTGTATTGAGGTCCAAAGTGAATAAGCTCACATGAGTTCCCTACATCATGCTCCACTATGGAGATGCTAGTGTGGTGCAATGTTAATGTCATTAGATTAGCAAGTCCAACCTCAGACTAATGGTCTGGAGCCATGACTCCAATCTGACCCTGGCTGATGGTGAAACTTAAATTCAACAAAAATGTGGAATCAGAAAGGTCGCCTCATCATGAAACTGGTCATAAAGACCCATCTGGTTCACTAATACCCTTTAGGAAGGGAATTATGCCATCCTTCTTCAATTTGGTCAACATGTGACTCCAAACCCACAGCAATATAGATGTTGGATTCTGAACTGCCCTCTGGGTAATTAGGATGGGTAATACATCATTGTCTATCCACGATTATCGAAGATCGGAGGCAGTGTCCAGGATCCTCAGCCATGGCTCGTCCATTCCATCTGGCTTTTTTCTCTTCTTTTCTTGTTCTTCGTCTCTCTTTTTAAAAGTTTTTTGCAGTGTTTTAAAAAAAAAATACCTTGGAGCGGTGGTGACATAATCGAAGTGGCTGAAGGCCTGAGCAGAACGAGTTGGAGATATTGAGTGGAGCGGGGATGGACAGGAAGCTAGACGTATGGAGTGGATCAGGGACGGTCAGTGTGCATAGACAAGGGACAATTGTTGGATGAGGGGCCTGGTCTCCATTTTGAACAGAACAGCAAGGAGAGGGTGCAGAGAGAAGCAAGGGCTGCTGGGAAGTTTTTAAGTGGATGAGATCTAAACCTGAGACCCTACACCGTAATGCCTCCCTCCCATCCATCTCTTCTAACCTTACTCTGAGTTTGTAAACTTAGTAAGTTTTCAGGTTTTCTCTTTTTTTCTTTTCTTCTCTTCCTTTGTTTAGTCCTATGTGGGCTTTCAGATTAGCGGGGTATGGCTGATAGGGCAGTTGCATGTTTCTCCTGAAGAATGTAGCAGGTGAGAGACACTTCACATATCTCTGCCAACTACATCTGCGGGAAGTGCACCCAAGTCTAGCTCCTTGAAAACCAACAGATAGGGCAGGGATCCCCAATGGCCGTTCCCCTCAGCAATAAGTATACCATTCTGGACACTGCTGATGAGGACGGCCTACTGGAGTAATGCCTTAGTTGTCAGGTCTCTGGCACTGAGCCTGGCACTGTGGCTCAGAAGGGAAGGAGGGAAAATAGAAAAGCACTCGTGGTAGGGGACTCAATAGTTAGACGGATTGACAGGAGATTTTGTGGTCAGGAACTGGACTCCAGGAAGGTATGTTGCCTCCCCAGTGCCAGGGTCCAGGATGTCGCCAATTGGGTTTACAGGATTCTGAAGAGGATGGTGAGCAGCCAGAAATCGTGGTACATATTGGCACCAATGGTATAGCCAGAAAAGGGATGGAGGATCTGAAAAGTGAGTACAGAGATGTAGGTTGGAAGCTGAAGAGCAGGACGAGTAGAGTAGTGATCTCGGGTTTGCTACCGGTGCCATGAGATAGTGAGGTGAGGAACAGTCAGCAAATACAGCTTAACACGTGGCTGCGAGGCTGGTGCAGGAGGGAGGGCTTCAGATACCTAGACCATTGGGATACCTTCTGGGGAAGGTGGGACTTGTACAAGGACAGATTGCACCTGAACTGGAGGGGCACAAATGTCCTGGCCGGGAGATTTATTTATGTGGTTCGGGAGGGTTTAAACTAGTTTGGCAGGAGTTGGGAACCAGAGCCACATTTCTGAGGAGGCGGTAGTTGTAGATGGGGCAGTGACAGGATATAGTGAATCTATCGGGAAGGTTTTTCACGTGGTGAAACAAAGGGATCGGTTAAAGTGTGTCTGCTTTAACGCAAGGAGTGTTAACAGAAATGTGGGTTTCACAGGGGCAGGAATGGTTGCTACATGTTCCAGTGTTTAGAACATTTAAAAATAACAGGGAAGGTGGAAAAAGAGGAGGGGGTGTAGCATTGCTAATCAGAGAGTGCATCACAGCTACAGAAACAAAGGTTGTTGAGGAAGGTTTGGCTACTGAGACAGTATGGGTGGAAGTTAGGAACAGCAAGGGAGCAGCCACCACATTGGGGGTTTTCTACAGACCCCCTAATAGCAGGAGGGAGATGGAAGAACTCATAGGCCAGCAGATTGTGGAAAAATGCAAAAGTAGCAGAGTTGTTGTTATGGGTGATTTCAACTTTCCCAATATTGACTGGAACCTCCGTAGTGCAGATAGTTTGGATGGAGCCATTTTTGTCAGATGTGTTCAGGACGGTTCCCTTACTCAGTATGTAGACAGACCGACGAGGGGAAAGGCCATTTTGGATTTGGTGCTTGGCAATCAGCCAGGGCAGGTGTCAGATCTCGCGGTGGGAGAGCACTTTGGTGAAAGTGATCACAACTGCCTCACATTTACCGTAGCCTTGAAGAGGGAAAGGTGTAGTTACTGAGGGAAAGTTATTTCATTGGGGAAAAGGAAATTATGACGCGATCAGACAGGAGTTGGAAAGTACAGATTGGGAGCAACCTTTCCACAGAAAGGGCATAACAGACAAACGGAGACTGTTTAAGGAGCAATTATTGCGAGTGATGCACAAATTGTTCCTCTGAGACAGGCAAGAAGGGGTAAGATTAAGGAACCTTGGATGGCAAGAACAGAGGAGCTTCGCGTCAAAAGGAAGAAGGCAACTTACGTTGATGGAGGAAGCAAGGATCTAGCACAACATTAGAGGATTACAGGTTTACTAGAAAAGAGCTCAAAAATGGACTGAGGAGAGCCAGGAAGGGGCACGAAAAATGCTTGGCATGAAGGGTTAGGGAGAATCCAAAGGCATTTTACTCATACGTGAGGAATAAGAGAATGATCAGGGAGAAGGTAGGGCCGATAAGGGATAACGGAGGGAACTTGTGCGTGGTGTCTGAGCAGAGAGGGGAAGTCCTAAATGAGTTTTTTGCTTCAGTATTCACTAAGGAAAGGAAACTTGCTATGAATGAGAACTTTGAGGAGCTGGGAAACAGCTTCAAGATTGGTGAAGTTGATGTGCTGGAAATTTTAGCAAACATTAAGATTGATAAGTCCCCAGGGCCAGACCAGATTTATCCTAGGCTGTTCTGGGAAGTGAGAAAGGAGGTTGCTAAGCCGTTGGCAAGGATATTTGCTTCCTCACTCTCCACAGGAGTCATACCGGAGGATTGGAAGGAGGCGAATGTTGTTCTTCTTTTCAAGAAAGGTAATAGGGAAATCCCTGGCAATTACAGAGCAGTCAGTCTTATGTCTGTGGTCAGCAAAGTTTTGGAAAGAATTCTGAGGGATAGGATTTATAACTATTTGGAAAAGTATAGAGTGATTAAAGGCAGTCAGCAAGGCTTTGTGAGGGGCAGGTCATGCCTCACAAATCCTATTGAGATCTTTGAGGAGGCATCAAGACAGGTCGACGAAGGTCAGCAGTGGATTTCAGCAAGGCATTTGATACAGTTCCCCACGGTAGGCTCATTCATAAAGTCAGGAGGTATGGGATACAGGGAGATTTGGCATCTGGATTCAAAATTGGTTGGCTGACAGAAGGCAGAGAGTAGTTGTAAATGGAAAGTATTCTGCCTGGAGGTCAGTGGTGAGTGGTGTCCCACAGGGCTCTGTTCTTGGGACTCTGCTCTTTGTAGGTTTTATAAATGACTTGGATGATGAGGTTGAGGGATGGATTTGTAAATTTGCCATTGACACAAAGATTGGAGGTGCTGCTGATAGTATCGAGAGCTACTACAGGCTGCAGCACGACATAGACAGGATGCAGAGCTGGGCTGAGAAATGGCAGATGGCGTTCAACCTGGATAAATGTGAAGTGATGCATTTTGGAAGGTTGCACTCAAATGCTGAATATAGGATTAAAGCCAGGATTCTTGGCAGTGTGGAGGAACAGAGGGATCTGGGTGTGCAAGTACACAGATCCCTCAAAATTGCCATCCAAGTGGAGAGGGTTGTTGAGAAAGCATATGGTGTTTTGGCTTTCATTAACAGGGGTAGCAAGGTTTTGCTGCAGCTCTACAAGTCCCTGGTGAGACCACACTTGGAATATCGTGTCCAGTTCTGGTTGCTCTATTATAGGAAAGATACAGAGGCTTTGGAGAGGGTTTATCAGGATGCTGCCTGGACTAGAGGACTTGTCTTACGAAGAGAGGTTGACTAAGCTCAGACTCTGGAGAGAAGGAGGAAGAGGGGTGACCTGATCGAGGTATACAAGGCAATGAGAGGCATTGATAGAGTCAATAATCAGAGACCTTTCCCCAGGGCAGGATTGACTGGTATGAGAGGTCATAGTTTGAAGACATTAGAAGGGACGACAGAGGTAGGTTCTTTACGCAGAGAGTTGTGAATGTATGGAATGTGTTGCCAGCGGTGGTGGTGGAAAAAGAGTCATTGGGGACATTTAAGCGACTGCTGGACATGTACATGGACAGCAGCGAATTGAGAGGTGTGTAGGTTAGGTTATTTTATTATCGATTAGGAAATAATCCTTGGCACAACATCGTGGGCCAAAGGGCCTGTTCTGTGCTGTACTTTTCTGTGTTCTATGCTTTATGTTCTATGTTCTATGTTCTATGGTGTGAGTGGTCAGTGCCTTGTGATCCTGATCAGAGAACTTGTGGAAGCCTCCCTGCATCGATCTACTGCAGCCCCTTTATAGAAAGACTTTAATGTTTATCTTTTTAACTTTAGTTCTTACCTTCCTAACATATGCTCTGTGTAACTGTAAGTTGATGTAACTTTTCTTTTCTCTCTCTATTTTGTATCTAAGATTTGTACCTAAGATGGTGGCATGTGGGTGACATTGTAAACTTTTCTCTGTACTCCTGTGTTTCTGTACTTGAGTACATGTGACAATAATTGTTATTCTAATTCACTGATGCCCATGTCCCATGAACAAACAAATTAAAGCTCCATCTGCCAACTCTCGATTTTATCACTGAACCTGTCTTTATCTCCTTTCAACACTTCACTGTACTCCTCACATAATAGATTTCAACCCAGATTTATATCACAAGCAAATCTAGGTACATCACTCCCTTACACTTCATCTATGTCTTTGATATAGACTGTAAATAGTTGACACCACTGCATGTTACAGATGATAACCTCCTAACTGAAACTGTCTCCTATTAATTTATTGGATATGGGTATTATTGACTAGACACACATTTATTTCCCATATCTAATTGCATAAGGAGTCAACCACATTACTGTGAGGCTGGGATTGTACATTGGCCAGACCAAGTCAAGATGATAGTTTACTTCCCTAAAAGGCTTTACTGAACCAAATGAGTCTTTCCAACAAAAGCAACCATTTCATGGTCATCATTAGACCCCTAATTCCAGACGTTATTTTATTTGAATTCAAATGCCACCATCTCTTATCACAATAATTGTTATTCTAATTCACTGATGCCCATGTCCCATGAACAAACAAATTAAAGCTCCATCTGCCAACTCTCGATTTTATCACTGAACCTGTCTTTATCTCCTTTCAACACTTCACTGTACTCCTCACATAATAGATTTCAACCCAGATTTATATCACAAGCAAATCTAGGTACATCACTCCCTTACACTTCATCTATGTCTTTGATATAGACTGTAAATAGTTGACACTACTGCATGTTACAGATGATAACCTCCTAACTGAAACTGTCTCCTATTAATTTATTGGATATGGGTATTATTGACTAGACACACATTTATTTCCCATATCTAATTGCATAAGGAGTCAACCACATTACTGTGAGGCTGGGATTGTACATTGGCCAGACCAAGTCAAGATGATAGTTTACTTCCCTAAAAGGCTTTACTGAACCAAATGAGTCTTTCCAACAAAAGCAACCATTTCATGGTCATCATTAGACCCCTAATTCCAGACGTTATTTTATTTGAATTCAAATGCCACCATCTCTTATCACAGAACCCCTACAGTGTGGAAACAGGCCATTCACCCCAAACAGTCCACACCGACCCTCTGAAGAGTAACCCAACCAAGACCCATTCCCCTACCCTATATTTACCCATAACTAATGCACCAAGTCCACACAAATCCGTGGACACTATGGACAATTTAGCAAGACCAGTTCACCTAATCTACACATCTTTAGATTCTGGGGGAGAAACTGTATCACCCAGAGGAAACCCAGCAGAGATGGGGAGAATGCGCAAACTCGATACATCATCACCCAAGGCTGGAATCGAACACAGGTCTCTGGGCTGTGAGAAAGCAGTGCTGACAATTGAGCCACCATGCTGTCCTAGTATGGTGAAACCCAGATTCCCAGAGAAATAGTCTAATTGGTAGCATGGTGGCTCAGTTGTTAGCACTGCTACCTCACAGTGCCAGGGACCCGGGTTCAATTCCAGCCTTGGGTGACTGTCTGTGTGGAGTTTGCACGTTCTCATCGTGTCTGCGGGGGTTTCCTCCCACATCCAAAGGTGTGCAATTTAGGTGACTTGGCCATGCTAAATTGCCCATAGTGTTAGGTGTATTAGTCAGAGGGAAATAGGTCTGGGTGGGTTACTCTTCGGAGGGTCGGTGTAGACTGCTTGGGCCAAAGGGCCTGTTTCCACACTGTAGGTAATCTAATCATAAAACGACTAGGTCATTGCCTTAGCTCCTGTTCTGTCAGTGGGTTTGAATGAAGGATTATTAAACAAGTCACATCCCCACTTCCAAATTTTATACATTCACAACAACAAACTGTCTTTATATAGTGCATTTGATGTTGTAAAATGTCCCAAATTGATTCATTATCAGATGTAGTCCAACACTGGGATTGAAACATATTAAGGTAGGTGACCATAGGGATCAATACTAAGGAGTATCAGAAAGGAAGGAGACAGGCAGAAAGGCAGAGGCAGTTTAGAAGAAAAGCATTGTGGCTGATTCAATGGCAAATGTTCCTCCATTGAGATATTTGGTACTAATAAACATTACATTAGTGTACTGATGATCTGCAAAATAAAACTTGAAATCTCTACCAGGGAAGTTTGGTACGTGAATTCTGTTCACAAATACCTGGAACTAAAAGCTAACACTACGACAAGTGAATTTGAAAAAATTAGATTGTTGTAAACTATAATATCCTTCAGCGGAGAAAATCACCTTTCTGGATTTATTGTGCATTTGTCTCTTGTTCATAGAAATTCAGGTCAGATTTCTAAGTTTCATTTAAACAATGTACCTGAACAAAATTTATGTGTTGAAAAGCCAACAGAGCTCCCTACTGTACTAACTCCAAACTCCCAGCAAAAATGATGGCCTGCTGGTATTGTCAGAGTCGAAAAGTGTGGTGCTGGAAAAGCACAGGAATTCCTGATGAAGGGCTTATGCTCAAAACATTGATGCTCCTGCTCCTCGGATGCTGCCTGACCAGCTGTGATTCACCAGCACCACACGCTTTTAATCTGATTGCCAGCATCTGCAATCCTCACTTTCTCCTGGTGGTATTATTGCCTGACCATGAATCGGGAAAGATTTCTAATGAAGGGCTTACGCCCGAAATATCAACTCTCCTGCTCCTCAGATGCTGCCTGACTTGCAGTGCTTTTCCCAGCACCACACCTTTTGACTCTGACTCTCCAGCATCTGAAGTCCTCACTTTCTCTCCATTAATTGGGAAACTCAGGTAATATTGTGGTTCAAATCTTGCTGTAATATTTGGTGGAATTCAACAAAATAACTAGCATTAAAAGTCAAAAGTCAAATGATGACCATGAATCATTTGTTGATTTTTTTTTTGTTTGGAAAATCCCACTTGGTTCACTAACGTCTTTTAGGGAAGGAAACTGCCATCCTTACCTGATCTGGTCTACATGTGACTCCAGACCCACAACAATGTGATTGACTCTTAAACTGTCCTCTGGGCAACTGAGGATTGGGAATATATGTTGTCCTAGCCAACGTTGCCCATCCCCCATGAACGATTAGAAGGAAAGAGTCTGAGCACAAGATTACTGAGTTCACAGTTTCATCACCTCAGAGGATCATCTACAACGTCCTTACAGTTTTCAACGAGTCTGAGTCCGCACATGTCTCTCATTCAGTGGAGAAGATGTTTTCACTTGTGGAGAGATTAGGACCCAAACCTTTAGAAATGAGATGAGGAAGAATTTCTTCAGCCAGAGGGTAGTGAATCTGTGCAACTCATTGCTGCTGAGGGCTGTGGAGGCCAATTCATTCAGTGTATTAAAGATAGACATAGATAGGCTCTTCATTAGTAAGCAGACCAAGAATTGTAGGGAGGTGTCAGAAAAATGGATTTCTGAAACATATCAGCCATAATTGAGTAATGGAGCAGGCTTGAGGGCTGAATGTTGCAGTTTAGATTGTTAAGGGGTGATTGATTGAGGTGGTTTTGTATACTGAAGGCAATTGAGAGGGCAGACCGAAATTATTTCCACTGGTTGGGGAGTATAGGGTTGGGATGTAGCCTAAAGTTTAGAGTGGATATTTCTGGGATTGCATTAGGAAGCATGCAGTTACATTTGTTATGCAAACACCAACTAAAGCCAGCTCAATCAGTTTCAAACCGAGGTTGATACATTTTTGACAAACTCTTGCATTATGGAATATAGGACAAACTCGAGTCTATAAAGCTAGGTCATGAATTAGCCCTGGTCTTGTTAAATGGAAGAACAGACTCAAGAAACTTAATAGCTGGCTCCTGAATTAATTTTGAGGTGTTCCTCTGAATTTCTGTCCTAAAATCCTCCACTTTTCCACTCTGTTTCCTTTCAGGCATTCTTTGAAATCTGTTCCTTTGATTAAGCTTTCATAACTTCATGTATCCTTCTCTATGGATCAGTGCCAAATGTTTGATAACTCTCCTGGGAAGTGCCTGGAGACATTTTAGTACATTAGCGGCACTGAAATGCAAGGTGTTGTTGTTGCAAATATGTTAACACATTTTGTGCGAAGTTTCTCTGTCTGATGTTGCCAATGAGTTATTAAATAAAACAAAATATTGTCAGTAAAGAAATCTTCTTGTTGACAAGTTTATGCAGTGTGAACTCAAACCCTGGGAGTTATACAAATGTGGATTAGATATGAAATATCAGTGGAAACAGGCCAGTTAGAGCAACCAATTCACATTGGTGTTTACTCTGCAGTCCAACCTTCCCCATATTCCCTCATCTAAATTGATATTAAAGACCAGATGAGTGTGACTGCCCGTGATATCAGGACAGCATTTGAGTAGGTATAGTATCAAGCCACTCTCAAAACATCTTCTGCCCGGTTGGAATCATACATGGCACATAGAAAAATGGTGTTGGTTGTTAGAGGTCAGTCTTTCTCAGTTCTCAGACATTGCTGCAATACCGTAGTTCCTCAGGGTTGTGTTCTAACCCTAACCATTTTCAGTTGCTTCATCACAAGATCAGAACTGAGGATGATCTCTGATGATTGCTCAACTTTCGAATCAATCCATGACTCTTCAGATATTCAAGCATCTCTGCTCCTTGCTACAAGACTTAGGTTATATTCAGGTTTGGTCTAATAAGTGGCAAGTAAAATCCATGCCACACAAGTGCCAGGCAACCACCATCTCCAACAAGAAAAAAATCTAAATAACCACCCTTGCCATTCAATGGCATCACCATAATTGAATTCCTCATTATTAACGTCTTAGGAAATAATATTGACCGGAATATGAACTGGTCAAATACAAAATGTAGCTTCAATGGCAGGTCACAAACTGGGATCTTTGTGGTGAGTAACTCACCCCCTGACTTCCCAAATTCAGGGCAGAAGTCAGGACTATGGAACAAAGAACATAGAATGTTACAGCTCAGTACAAGCCCTTTGACCCTCGATGTTGTGCCAAACTGTGAAAATAATCTGTTGCCCATTTAACCTACACCGTTCCATATTATCCATATGTATGTCCAATACATATTTAAGTACCCTTAACGTCGGAGAATCTATTACTGTTGCAGGCAGGCCATTCCACACCCCTACTACATTCTGAGTGAAGAAACTACCCCTAATATAACCCCTCAATTTAAAGCTATGTCTTCTCTTGTTAACATTCACCATCCAAGGAAAAAGGCTCTCACTGTCCACCCTCTCTAACCCCGTAATTATCTTATACGTCTCGATTAAGTCACCTCTCAATCTTCTTCTCTCCAACGAAAACAGCCTCAGTTCCCTCAGTCTTTCCTCATAAGACCTTCCCTCCATATCAGGCAACATCCTATAAATCTCCTCTGAACCCTTTCCAAAGCTTCCAAATCCTTCCTGTAATGTACTGATCAGAACTGTACGCAATACTCCAGCTGCGGCCTTACCAGTTGTCTTGTCCAACCGAAGCATGACCTTATGGCTCCGAAACTCAATCACCCTACCAATAAATGCCAACACACCACATGCCTTCTTAACAACCTTATCAATCTGGGCAACAACTTTCAGGGATTTATGCACCTGGACACCAAGGTTTCTTTGTTCATCTACACTGCTCTGAATTTCACCATTAGCCCAGTATTCTGATTTCCTGTTACTTTTTCCAAAGTGAACTTCCTCACACTTTTCTGCATTAAACTCAATTTGCCACTTTTCAGCCAGTTCTGCATCTTATCTATGTCCCTCTGTAACCCACAACATCCTTCGGCACTATCCACAACTCTGCTTACCTTAGTGTCATTCGCAAATTTACTAACCCTTCTTTCTATGCCCACATCCAGATTATTTATAAAAATTACAAGCAGTGACCCCAAAACAGATCCTTGCGCATTGCACTGGTAACTGAACTCCAGGATGAACATTTCCCATCAATCACCACCCTATGTCTTCTCTCACCTAGCCAACTTCTGATCCAAACTGCTAAATCACCTTCAATCCTGAAACTCCGCATTTTGTACAATAGCCTGCCATGTGGAACCTTATCAAACGCCTTACTGAAGTCCATGAATATAACAGAACACTCTCTACTGCCTGGAAAGTTGCAGATCTATCAATGCTGAAAGGACTCAACACCATCCAGAATAAAGCTGATCTGCATCCAGCCGATTTGCACTCTATCTTTCATCATCAACATTAACTCCATTTACCCTCAATTTGTAGTGACAGCGATATATATCATGTACAGGATTCTCTACAGTTACTCATTAAGACTCCTTGAATAGCACCTTCCAAATCCACAACCACTGCCATCTGAAAGGACACAGGCAGCAGATTAATGAGAACATCATCATCATCAAGGTCCCCTCCTAAAACACACACCATCTTCACTTGGAAACATATTGCCTTTTTTAACCTGTCACTGGGTCAACATCCTAGAACTACCTCTCTTATAGCACTATGTGTCCCTACACCACTGTTTTCAAGGAGACAGTTCACTCCCACTGGTTTGAATGCTATTAGGAAGGGCAATAAATGCTGGCCCAGCCAGTGAAGCCCACCTCTCACATAGGAACAAAGTCCTTTCCATTTTGTGCTGTCTAGTGGGAGAGTCCTTTGCATTCACACCACTCTTTTGCTGGAGATGTTTCTTCTGGTCTCCCCATTGGATTTCTTGGTGACTATCTGACATTGGTAGCTTCTTGCTTTGTCCTTCCCCACAAGTTGAAGCTTTCCATCTGTATTCCATTCATCAAAATCTTTTAGAATTTTAACTTCATCTATTCGGTCAGCCCGAGGCTTCTTCTATCAAGAACAGAAGGGATCCTACCTCAGATTTTTCTGTCATAACTCACTCGAATAATGTGTTTGAAATAAAGGTGTGCTATCCTTGGGATTATTGTAATATCATAGAGTCATAGAGATGTACAGCACAGAAATAGACATATCCTTCCACCTCGTCCATGCTGATGAGATACCCTAACCTAATCTAGTCCCATTTGCCAGCACTTGGCCCATATCCCTCTAAACCCCTCCTATTCATATACCCATCCAGATGCCTTTTAAATGTTGTAATTGTACCAGCCCCCACCACTTCCTCTGGCAGCTCATTCCATACACACACCACCCTCTGTGTGAAAACATTGCCCCTTAGGTCCCTTTTAAATTTTTCCCTTCTCACCCTGAACCTATGCCCTCTCATTCTGGACTGCACCACCCCAGGAAAAGACCTTGTCTATTTATCCTATTCATGCTCCTTATGATTTTATAAACCTCTATAAGGTCACCCCTCATCCTCCATCGCTTTTTTAAAAATTATGCAGCATGATCAACTTGCCTAACTTTTAGATTTATGTTGACAGAAAGTATGGACCAGATTTCTGTACTTAACAAGAATTAGTATTTATTGCAAGTAAATAGATTCTAACTACAGGTAAACAATCATGAACTCCACTAGATAAACTCTAACCTCCTCCTAACTGCCTGCTTGCACGTAGACACACCTATACACTTACAGGCACACATGCAAACACAAACACAGGCACAGAAAAAGGCTGTTGTGGGCAAACAGGAAAACTAAGAAAGCAGTTCAGTGATCCTTGTTCACAGGATTTGCTGAGGTGGTACATATGCTGACCAGAACACAATGTCTTAGTCTTCCTTCTCCAGGTGTTTTTGCTTGTTTGCTAGAGAAACAGGGAAACTGGCTCATGCTTATTACTCAAAATTCACAACTTACAGGAACTAATGATGAAGAAATAAATTGTGTTTCTTCAGTTGAAGTGGGCTTGATACAGAGAACAGACACAGCTCCTGATCTTGCAAAGATCTGATGGCTCTGACTATCTTGTTTACAGTCCCAACCAATCACATGCTGTGATAGCAAGCAGAATACCTTTGTCATTGATAATTGGTAACTAGTTTAGAGACCTTGCTGAAGACGGAATCTCCATTTGTGCCCATTTTTAGTTCCAGCTTGTTCAAATATTCATCAACTATTGCTTTATGTAAGTTTGCTTGCTGAGCTGGAAGATTTATTTTCAGATGTTTCATCACCATACGAGGTAACATAATCAGTGAGCTTCCAATGAAGCACTGGTGGTATGGCCTGCTTTTTATTCATGTGTTTAGGTTTCCTAGGTTTGGTGACATCAGTTCCTGTGGTGATGCCATTTTCTGTGGTGATGTCATTTCCTGTTCTTTTTCTCCATAGTATCAGTGCTTTAATGGAGGCCCACTGATAATATTACCTAGTAGGTGATGAAATGTCTGAAAACAAATCTTCCAGCTCAGTGAACAAACTTAAATGCTCATTGTAGGCATTGTTAACACATATGCTAATTAAAGCAATAGTTAGCAAGTTTTGAGAAGACTTGTAGCTCAGGTTGAGTTTCTAGATGTAAGTTTGTTTGCAGAGCTGGAAGGTTCATTTTCAGACATTTTGTCATCATACTAGGTAACATCTTCAGTGAGCCTCCGGATGAAGCATGGTGGTATAGCCCGCTTTCTATTTATGTGTTTGGGTTTCCTTTGGTGGGTGACGTCATTTTCTATGGTCTCCTTTGATACAACAGCCCTGTTCACATCCATCAACATCAACCTGGCCAAGGAAACACTGACTACATTATTAGAAGAACCAAAAACATAGACACCAAACATCACCAACTTCATCAGCAAGGACAATATTGTGAAGTTAGTGGACCTATGCCTTACCACCCACTTCACCTTCAACAACAAAACCTACAGAAAAAAAACAATGAAACACCCATGGGATCTCCAATATCTGGATTCTTAGCAGAGGCAGTAATGCAGAGACTCAAACAAATAGCTCTGCCAACCATCCAACCCAAACTTTGGATCAGCAACATGGATGACACCTTTGTCATCACTAAACGAAACAAATTAGAGGAAACCTTCAAGACCATCAATAATACCCTTAATGACACAAAATTCACTAAAGAGGAGGAAAGCAACAACAAACTGCCATTCCTAGATGTTGCAGTAGGGCAAACAGCCAATGGGGACCTTCAAACCAGCGTCTACAGGAAAACAACTCATACAGACCAAATACTGAACTACAGAAGTAATCATCCAAATCACCCACAAATGGAGCTGCATCAGAACATTATTTCAATGAGCCGCCACACACTGTAGGACCGATGAACTACGAAGGGCAGAGGAAAATCACCGACACAATGTATTCAAAAAGAACAGGTACCCAATGAAAACAGTCAGCCAATTTCTCCACAACAAACCCAAACAAGCAGACAAAACACATCCAGAAACCCTGGCCACTCTCCCCTATATCTAAGACATCTCCAAAATGACTGCCAGACTACTCAGACCCCTTGGCACCATGGTAGCCCACAACCCACCAATATACTAAAACAGCAGCTAACAAACTTTAAAGACCTATACAGACAGCAAGCAAAATTATTGTAATTTACAAAATTCCTTGCAAGAACTGTAACAAACACTACATTGGACAAACAGGCAGAAAACTAGCCACTTGGATATATGAACTTCAACTAGCCACAAAAAGACGTGACCCACTCTCACTAGCATTCTTACATACAGATGAGGAAGGACATCACTTTGACTGGGGCGACACATTCATCCTAGGACAAGTCAAACAGAGACATGCACAAGAAATCTTAGAGGCATGGTATTCCAACCGGAACTCTATCAACAAACACATTGACTTGGATCCCATTTACCACCCCCTGAGAAAAATGACAACACCATATGAAATGACATCACCATATGAAATGTCAACCCAAAGAAACCCAAACATATAAATAGAAAGCGGGTTATACCACCAGTGCTTCATCTGGAGGCTCACTGATGATGTTACCTAGTATGGTGATGAAACATCTGAAAATGAACCTTCCAGCTCAACAAGCAAACCTCCATCCATTACCTCAACCTGAGCGACAAATTTTCTCAGAACTCGCTAAAAAGTGATAGAGTAGGAGAATGGAACCAGGTGGGATGCTCTTCAGAGAGTCGATGTTGATTTGTTGGGCCAAAGGGTCTGTTTCCAAACTGTAGGGATTCTATTATTCTATTCATGAAGTCAGATGGGAGCACTGGTCTGATATATACAAAACAAATTGGACCAGTATGCATCCTGTTCAAGGAGGAGTCCCATGCCAGAGAACTGCTGACCAACCTCAGCTGACTTCTAGCCATGCAATGCCAAATGCACCAGTGACCAGGCCGGACAATCAGTTAGCAGGGCCTACCTCCCAGCATCTGGACCAGGGTTGAGGGATCTGATTGTGGAGGAGAGGTTGGGGGAGGAGGCGGCTGTGATATAGGTGATGAAACCTGGGGAAGTGGGGAGAATGGGGGCCATGTCTTGATGAAGAGGTAAACCAGGAAACCTGAGTGTAGTGGGGAGAACAGGGTTCAATACCAGATGAGGAGTTCTGCTGGGAGGCATTGAAACTAGTGACATTTATAAATGGTGGGTGCTTGTTTGACTCCAGTTGTAAGCCTCAAAATGGAGTTCCATTTTAAGGAGTATATTCATGTCCAAATATTGCTGCTTTTTCCACTGGACAGGGTGACAGAGAGCACCTACGAGGAAGGGGCTGGTGGACCTAGATATAGGTATGCCCAATGTAAAAAAAGGCGGTCCTCCTAATTGGAGCTCTGAGCAGAGGCACTGTCATGCTTCCCCACACCCCAACACCCCTGACCCTGAACTTCTGCTGGCAGCCACAACGTTGAGGCTGAGTGTGAATTCACCCTGAGGAAAGGTCGTGACCTGAAACATCGACTCCCCTGCTGCTCCGAAGCTGCCTGACCTGCTGTGCTTTTTCCAGTCCCACACTTTATTGGCGCTGAACCCACCCTGAAAGTGACCAGAATTGAAAACAACAAATGCTGGAGACCACAGCGGGTCAGGGTGAGAGAAAACCAGTTAAGAAGTTAGTTAGCTTAAGAACCTCAGTTTGGACACTGATGAGCAGTGCAAAAGTTACTGATACTCCCCCTCCTGTAAACCAACAGGCAGGCAACAATCAAATTCATGTTTAAGAATGGTCTAACCAAAGTATAATACCAGGTTAGTATGACTTCAAACTAATGTACCTGGAAATGTAGAAATATAATTTAAAATGTGGTCCATTCTATCATATAACAGTTAACAGTTCAGAATTAGTAGGCAGAATCTTAAATTTAACACTAGGCTGTTCAGGAGTGACTTGAAGCAATTGTTTCCATGAAAGACAACAGAAATCTGGAATTTGGGAGTTAATAGAAAACAGGCAAATAGACAAAATGATGTAATACCATAAGACCATGAGAATTAGGAAAAGGAGTGATCCATTCACCTGTCCACCCTGCTCTGCCATTCAGCCAGGATTATGGCTGATCCAACATTTCTCACGCCCACATTTCCATCTTTTCCCTGTAATCGTTGATTCCAAGAATCTATCTCTCTCAGCTTTAAAAACACACAAATTTCTCCCCCCACAGTAGTCT
Source organism: Chiloscyllium plagiosum (assembly GCF_004010195.1). Classification (NCBI taxonomy): domain Eukaryota; kingdom Metazoa; phylum Chordata; class Chondrichthyes; order Orectolobiformes; family Hemiscylliidae; genus Chiloscyllium; species Chiloscyllium plagiosum. The sequence goes on from NC_057726.1 coordinate 7,024,227, forward strand.
GTGACAAGGCATTACAAAGACTCACAACCCTCTGAAATTGCTGCTCATCTCAGTATTAAATTGGCATCCTTTTATTCTGAAACTATGACCTCTGATCCAAGACTCTCTCATGAGGGGAAATACCCTGTCAAACTCCTTAAAAATGCTGCACGTCTCAATGAGATCCCTATCCTGTCCTTCAAAACTCCAATGAGTAGCGTCCCAATCGGTTTAGCATTGTTGATATGACAATCCCTCTGGACCTGGGATCATCTTGGTGAATATTCTATTTTGGCCCTGATCCAACTGGAACCGAGGAGAAGTTTGTGGGACTGGTTAGTCTTATTTATTGATGTTTCTATGAAATGAAACCATTTTGGGACCAACTGTGAAGATGTTTAATGCATTTGAGAAAAACAAAAGATATTACCTGTGGAATCAGTTCGCTTCCGATTGATCACACAGTCAAAGGTATCCCTTTAAATTTTAAACAACTTCACTGCTGCCATAGACACCAACAAGGCAACCGCTTTGTCAATAAACATGTGCTCCCTCCTTAGAAACAAGTATGGCTGTATTAACATATCAAACAAAGTTTGTAAAACTACCATATTTGGATGTTAAACTGCAGAAAGTCTTGGATCAACCACCCTTGCCCCCCACCCCCCATCCCTCTCACCTGACCCCTAATATACACCATGGGAAAATAAGCAAGAACACCACCTTGAATTTACATCGGAACCATTTACGGTTGTAACTCAGGGAAATAAGGACACAAAAGGTTTTTTTTTCAAGGGAAGTATTTGAAGGAGCATCTTAAAGGTGGAGAGAGGAATGGAGAAGGTGTGGGTGACAATACCAGAGTTTGTGCTACAGGCTGCAGGAAACAAGGATGAGAATAGTGAAGGGATTGAAATTGGGAATGTCCCCCATAATCACTGAGTTTGATTGTCTAACTCGTGATTCAACACAAAACCACAAGAGCAGGATCAGTAAAAGGAAATGTGAAAATTCAAGGAAAAACATTTTACTTTATTCATAGAGGCCCTGGAATTCTGTTCGTGTAGAGATCTGTGTCTGTGAAGAGAAACTTAAGGTGCCCTGCTTTATCTCATCAGCGCACAACTGTACTCATACACTGTCATTCTTTCAGCTTCCCTGAGGGAAACCCTGACCATTGAAGTGTGTTTACACACAACAGCCTTTAAGACACAGAATCAGGTGCAACAGAACAAGCACTTCAATCCATTGAGTCTCTATCAACCGGTCTACATTAATCCTACCCTAACCCTAAACCTAACCTCAACCATAACTCCAATCCTAATCCTATCCCTAACCCCAACCATAACCCTAATGCTAAACCTAAGTCTGACTCTAACTCCAAACATTGTCTGAACTCCAATTCTACCTCTAACACCAACTCTAACTCTAACTCAACCCTAACCCCAACTCTAACCCTAAATCTAACCCAAACCCTAACTCTAACTCTAACTCCAGTCCTAACTCCGACTCTAAATCTACTTCTAATCCTAACCCTAACCCTAAACCTAATCTAAACTCTACCCCAAACTCCAACCCTAACTCTCGTCCCAACCCTAACACTAACACTAACCCTAAGCACTAAAATGGTGGCGAAGTAGCAGTGCAGTATGTGGGCTCCTGCCCAGAATGCATCTGCTCTGTCTGCTTTCACTTTCCTTTTCTTCCTTCACTGCTTTTCATTTCCAACTTTAATCTACTTACATTTTGTGGAGAGATCAAGCCAGTGTGGGGTCAGTGAGAGAGTGTGGGAGAGAGTGAGTCAGTGCAGGTGGCAGAGAGGAAGAGTACGGGAGAAAGAGAGAGAGAGCCATCATGGGGGACAGTGAGAGAGGGCAGTAGAGAGTGAACCAGTGGGGGGACTGTGAGAGAGTGTGGACAGAGTGAGCCAGTGCGGAGTCACTGAGAGAATGTACGAGAGAGTGAGCCAGTGCGGGGTCACTGAGAGAGTGTACGAGAGAGTGAGCCAGTGCGGGGTCACTGAGAGAATGTACGAGAGAGTGAGCCAGTGTGGGGGACAGTGAGAGAGTGTGGGAGAGAGTGAGCCAGTGCAGAGGGACAATGAGAGATTGCAGGAGAAAATGAGTGAGAGAGTGTGGGAGAGGTCTCCCAGCAGCTGCAGGAGCATCATGTAAGGAGAGTTCGAGTCCAGTGCAGAGGACATTGAGCCCAACTTAGTGGGAATTGAGTGCAGCACAGAGGAGATCGAGCACAGCGCAGAGGAGATCGAGCCCAGCACAGAGGAGATCGAGCACAGCGCAGAGGAGATCGAGCCCAGCGCAGAGGAGATCGAGCCCAGCACAGAGGAGATCGAGCCCAGCGCAGAGGAGATCGAAAACGTGTGAGAAGTGCAAGCCCAGCATGGCTCAGCACTAAAGAAGGACTGAAATGTTGAACTTTTTGCTTTATTTCTTTATTTTTCTATTTTATACCAAGAAGAACTTTAATGTTGGACTTTTAACTATATTTCCTTAATTACCTAAGATGGCACCTGCAATATCAACATTGTCAATTATTCATTGTACTCCTATATCCCTGCACTGGAGTACACATGACAATAAATTCTAATTCTAATTCTAACTCTGATCCTAATCTTGAATTTATGACATTTCAAATGCTTTTCCATGTATTTGTCTCTACTGGCCTCCAATGTAACAATAAGAATCCAAGTTGGAAAGAAATATACGAGCTTGATGTTTGACACCCTCCAAGCTGCAGAGGTGAAAGGTGGAAGGATTAAGGGAGGAAACTCCAGAACATTGAGTCAAGGTGAATGAAGGAATAATCACCAACGTTGGAGCAAATTTGATCCAAAAAAGAAAAGAATAAGACACCATGGAGATCATGGAGCCGCGTCAGGCTGAAGGAGATTACAGAGAAAAGGAGCTATGAGACCATGAAAAGACTTGAAAATAAAGATGGGAATTACAAACATCATAGTGTTGCAGGATAAGGAGCTAGTGAGGGTTAGCAAGCACCGGGCAAAAAGGTGAATGGAACTTGGTGAAAATTAAGCCATGTGTGGCAGAGAGCTGGATTACTCAAATGTATGGACCGTGGTGTCGTATTAATGAACAGACTTCAGAAAGGTGATATAACCTACGACAGTTAGCTGACATTCCAATGTTTGATGTTCCTTTGTAAAGGTCCTTTTGTCACCTTCAGAAGGTAAAGCTCAATGGAGTCAATATAGTGCATAGTCATTACAGTCATAATGTAACATCAGGAAGCTTAGAAACCAGACTGCGATGTTCATGTGACACAGTGGTAGAGTCCCTTCCTCCAGGTCAGGAAGTCTGGGTTCAAGTCTTACCTGCCTCGGAGGTATGATATCCCAATGGGCTGATTAAAACAACTGGAACCAGATTATAGTCAAGAGTGTGTGGTGCTGGAAAAACATAACAGGTCATGCAGCATCCAAGGAGCAGGAGAATCGATGTTTCAGGCAGGAGCCCTTTATCAGGAATAAGGCTGGGAGTCTCGGGGGTGGACAGATAAATGAGAGGGGGGGTGGGGTTGGGGAGAAGGTAGCTGAGAGTGCAATAGGTGGATGGAGGTGGGGCGAGGAGAGGAGGGAGCGGATAGGTGGGTAGGAATATGGGACAGGTCATGGGGTCAGTCTGAAGTCTTAAAGAAGTATTACGAGTTTTTATTGCTAATAAACTTCAAGATACCTGTCGAAATAAAAATTTGGTATTCATACATTACAGTGGCTAACATAGAGAGAAATAGTCAGACCATATCAGACTGGTAGTGGTGTTTGACCCAAACAAATCATATCAAATGGAAAACTGGCAAGGAGAACAATGGATTAGTCAAGTCCTGTGGTAACAAAAACAGAGATGAGGACATCAGCAGCAAAGATATTAAATCCAAGTGACAACCTCATCAAATCAGGTTCTTGGATAATTGGGGCTCATTCTGGGGAAGGTGGGACTTGTACAAACAGGACAGTCTTCACTTGAACCAGCGGGGTACTAATATCCTGGGTGGGGAATTTGCCGGTGCTTTTGGGGTGGGTTTAAACTAGCTCAGCAGGGGGATGGGAACCAGAGGTGTAGTTGCAGTGCACAGGAGGATAAGATTAGGAAGTATAGGGACAGGATTTTAGGATCACAGGAATGTGCTGGCAGACAGCAAACTGGTTTGAAGTGTGTCTACTTCAACACCAGAAGTATCCGAAATAAGGTAGGTGACTTTGCAGCATGGATAGGTACCTGGGACTTCGGTGTTGTGGCCATTTCGGAGAAATGGATAGAGCAGGGTGAGGAATGGATGTTGCAGGTTCCAGGTTTTATATCTTTCATTAAGAACAGGCAAAGTGGTAAAAGAGGGGGAGCTGTGGCCTTGTTAGTCAAGGATAGTATAATGTTGGCTGAGAGAAATTTTGATGAGGACTCGTCTACTCAGGTAGTGTGGGCTGAGGTTAGAAACAGGAGAGGAGAGGTCACACTGCTTGGAGTTTTTTATAGGCCTCCACAGAGATCCAGGGAGGTGGAAGAGAGGATTAGCAAAGCTAGTAGGAGTGAAAGGAACAGGGTGGTCATTATGGGGGACTTTAACTTCCCCAACATTGACTGGAAATGCTATAACCCTAGTATGTCGGATGGATCAGTTTTTGTCCAATGTGTACAGGAGGCTTCCCTGACGCAATATGTCGAAGGGCCGACAAGAGGGGAGGCCACATTGAATCTGGTGCTTGGTAATGAACCAGGCCAGGTGTTTGATTTAGTTGTACGTGACCACTTTGGAGAGAGTGGCCATAATTCAGTTACGTTTAGTTTAGAGATAGAAAGGGATAGGTACATGCCACAGGTCAAGAGTTATCAATGGGGCAAGGGCAATTATAATGCAATCAGGCAAGAATTGGGATGCAGAGAATGGGGTAGCAAAATGCAGGGGATGCAGACAATGGAAATGTGGAGCTGGTTTAAGGAACAGATATTGCGTGTCCTTGATAGGGATGTCCCTGTCAGGCAGGGAGGAAGTGCTAAGGTAAGGGAACCGTGGTTTACTATAGAAATTACATCTCTTGTTAAGCAGAAGAAGGAGGCTTATGTGTTGATGAGGCAAGCTGGTTCAGATGAGGCGATGGAGAGTTACAGATCAGCTAGGAAGGATTTAAAGAGAGAGTTAAGAAGAGCAAAGAGAGGACACGAGCAGTCTTTAGCAAATAGAATAAAGGAGAACCCTAAAGCTTTCTATAGGTATGTGAGGAAAAAAAGAATGACTAGGATAGGAATGGGGCCAGTCAAAGACAGAAGTGGAAAGTTGAGTGT
>NC_057726.1:7030495-7091209 GCF_004010195.1 Chiloscyllium plagiosum
CATGGTAGGCTGTTGGAGAAAATGCAGAGGCATGGAATTGAGAGTGATTTAGCAGTTTGGGTTAGAAACTGGCTTTCTGAAAGAAGGCAACGAGTGGTGGTTATTGGAAAATATTCAGCCTAGAGTCCAGTTATTAGTGGTGTGCCACAAGGATCTATTTTGGGACCACTGCTGTTTGTCATTTTTATAAATGACTTAGACACAGGCATAGGTGGGATGGATTAGTAAATTTGCAGATGACACTAAAGTCGGTGGAGTAGTGGACAGTGTGGAAGAATGTTACAGGTTGCAGGGGGACTTGGATAAACTGCAAAATTGGGCTGAGAGGTGGCAAATGGAGTTCAATACAGCTAAATGTGAGGTGATGCACTTTGGGAAGATTAACAGGAAGGCAGAGTACTGGGTCAATGGAAAGATTCTTGGTAGAGTGGATGTGCAGAGGGATCTTGGAGTCCATGAAAGTTGCCACCCAGGTGGATAGTGCAGTTAAGAAGGCATACGGTGTGTTAGATTTCATTCATAGAGGGATTGCGTTCCGGAGCCACAATGTCATACTGCAACTATGCAAAACGCTGGTGCGGCCACACTTGAAATATTGTGTACAGTTCCGGTCACCATTTTCAGAAAGGATGTGGAAGCATTGGAAAAGGTGCAGAGGAGATTTACCAGGATGTTGCCTGGTCAGGAGGGAAGGTCTTATGAGGAAAGGCTGAGAGACTTGGGTTTGTTCTCATTGGAAAGAAGGCTAAGAGGGGTTTTGATAGAGACATACAAGATGATCAGAGGATTAGATAGGGTAGACGGTGAAAGTCTTTTTCCTTGGATGATGATGCCAACTTGTACGAGGGGGCATAGCTACAAATTGAGGGGTGATAGATTTAAGACAGATGTCAGAATGGTAAGGGCGTGGAATGCCCTACCTGCTAGTGTAGTCAACTCAGCCACATTAGGGAGATTTAAACAATCCTTACATAAGCACATGGATGATTTTGGAATAGTGTAGGGGGACGAGCTGAGAATAGTTCATAGGTCGGTGCAACATCGAGGGCCAATGGGCCTGTTCTGTGCTGTATTGTTCTATGGTCTATGTTAATCTCAGGATCTCAACCAGCTTCAACAGCCAGGGCACTGAGCAAGAAAGACACGGGAAACATCAGGTTTTTAGTCTTCAAAGTGTTTATTGACACAATTTGGTGTCACGTATAGGCACCAGAGTTGACACAACAAGCAATGGGAATTATTTTCTCAGGTTGGATGACAAGATATTTCAACCCTAATCTTGCTGCTCTCGATTTCAGGATCCTCAATTCTCTTAATAAGATGGGAAATGGTCCACTCTGTGAATGAGCTTTATCAGCTGTGGTTAAGTTGATGATATCCTTACACTTGACTCAGACGTTTGTGGTCAACCCCACCCCAGAAATTTGAAAACAATTATTTCTACAAAATATTTGTTGACAGTCTCCGCACAATATTAAGGACTCAGCTCCTCAATGGTAAAAAGAGCTGAATTCCAGAGGTGAGATGAGGGAGTTTGCCCTTGATATCAAGTCAATACTTGACTGAATGTGGCCTCAAAAAGTCCTAGCAAAATCAAATGAGCAAATCTCTCCGCCAGTGGGAGTCATACTTGGCACAAAGGAAGATGATTGTGATGATCTCAACTCCAGGACAAATTGGGCCTGTTCTTCCTGCGGTTTAGGAGAGTGAGAGATGGTACTCATCAAGACATACAAGATACTGAAGGGGGTCAGGTAAATACAGAGGGGTGGTTTCCGTTGATCCAGGAATGACAGATTTATTATAAGGTTGAAGGAGTCCATTAAACCCATCATGTTCTATTACCTATTACCAGTAGAACCAGAGTCTAACTTGAGTCTAACAGCCTCCAGATAAGGGGATGGCCATTGAGGACTGAAAGGGGGAGAAATTACTTCACTCAAAAGGTTGTGGAATCCTTCACCACAAAAAGATCCATTGTTAAATACATTTAAGACTTGGAAAGACAGATTTTTGATCTCTCAGGGAATCAAGGGATGTGGAGAGTGAGCAGGAAAATGGTGTTGAAGCCAAAGATCAGCCATGATTACTTTACATGATGGAATAGTCTAGATGGGACAAATGGCCTCATTCTGCTCCTAATTCTTGTGCCCTCTTATCATTCAAGGTACAATGTAAACACAATTCTTTTTTTTTAACCTCAGTGAGCCCCTGCACAAAATGTAAAGAAAGTAGGATATAAGAGACATGCATTTAGTTTAATCTGTACAATAACATTTCATCCTGGAAAATGTGTCTCTTGGTGTTGTCACTGGTGATGCTTCACTCTCCTCCAGTTATTTGTAATCTGTCAGCTTAATGAAAACAAATACACACGCAGGGTATTTAGAAAATTAAATTCATGTGCATTGATCCTCGCGAGTACACTAAAAACATGTTAAGCCATCGCAGAGTTATAAATATTTAAAGCAGTATTTCTGTCAGATGTGGTAAAATAGATGACTGTCACTTTAAGCCCTCTGGGAGTCTTTGGTCAGAAACATAGTCTGAAGCTTTCATTTATTAATTATTTAAGATCCTGTGGATACTGATTTTTTTTTTGTTCTTGCGTCTGACTGATCCATGATTAATGGCCGTCCACAAGATTGACGGAGAAAACAACCCTATTCTTCCGTAAGCAACATAGCCTGAAGTTACACGCAGATATTTCATCTGCTAATGCAACTCTCCTTTCCCTTCTGTTTTACTTAAAGTTCCAATCTTCCAGAAGGGGCATGGATCCTCCAGAATTTGAATACCAACTTCTAGTGTGTGCGAAATTAATGTTGTTTAAAAATCACAATGGGCATTACATTTAAAATTAATAATAATTTGAGTTAGTTGTTGGGATATTAGGGTTGGGGAAATAAAAGTTACTTGACCTACTGTCAAAATTTGTCCAAATTCTTTTCAGTGTTTAATTTGATTTATGAGGTGATGACCCTTTGGTATTGTTGCCAGACTGTTAATCCAGAGATGAAGGTGACGTTCTGGGGACCTGGGTTCGAATCCCACATTGGCAGATGGTGGAACTTGAATTCAATTTTAAAAGTTCTGGAATAAAGAGTATATTAGTGACCGTGAATCCATTGTTGATGGTCAAAAAAACCCACTAATATCCTTCAGGGAAGGAAACTGCCATCCTTACCTGGTCTGGCCTCCGTATGCCTCCAGACCCACAGTTGACTCTTAATTGCCCTCTGGGCAAGAAATGCTGGACTGGCCCATGTCCCATGAATAACTTAAAAGAAAATCACATATACCAAGATACAGAGAAAAGTATTGTTTTGCGTGCTAACCATACAAATTACACCTTACAGAAGTACATCAGGGAAATGGAACAGAATTCTATATTACATTTACAGAGAAGGCATAGAGAAAGATCAACTCCAATATATGAGAGATCGATCCAAAAGTCTGATAACAACAGGGAAGAAGCTGTTCTTAAATCTGTTAGGACTAGTTTTCAAATTTTCAAGATGGAAGAGAGTAGAAGAGAATATTACTGGGATGAAAAGGGTCTCTGATCATGTTAACTGTTTTCCTGAGGCATCAGGAAGTATAGATGGAAATGTGTTGCTGGAAAAGCGCGGCAGGTCAGGCAGGTTCTTAAATCTGTTAGGACTAGTTTTCAAATTTTCAAGATGGAAGAGAGTAGAAGAGAATATTACTGGGATGGAAAGGGTCTGTGATCATGTTAACTGTTTTCCTGAGGCATCAGGAAGTATAGACAGAGTCAAAGAGAGGAAGGCTGGTTTGCATGATGGATTGGGATGCATTCACAGCTCTCTGTAATTTCTTGTGGTCTTGGGCAGACCAGTGGTTATACCACTCTGTGATGCATCTGGAAAGGATGCTTTCTATGGTGCATCTATAAATCCATTTATTCTGGCAACTGAGGGAGTGCAACGTAGGTGCACGAGGTCAATTCCTGGAATGGTGGACTATCTTACACTGAAAGATTGGAGCGGCTGGGCTTGTATACGTTTGAGTTTAGAAGGATGAGAGGGGATCTTATTGAGATGTTTAAGATTATTAAAAGATTGGACACTCTGGAGGCAGGAAGCATGTTTCCGCTGATGGGTGAGTCCTGAACCAGAGGACACAGTTTAAAAATAAGGGGTAGGCCACTTAGAACAGAGTTGGGGAGAAACTTCTTCACCCAGAGAGTGGTGGGTGTATGAAATGCTCTGCCCCAGAAGGCTGTGGAGGCCAAGTCTCTGAATACTTTCAAGAAAGAGTTGGATAGAGCTCTTAAGGAGGGTGGAATCAAGGGTTATGGGGATAAGGCAGGAACAGGATACTGATTGAGGATGATCAGCCATGATCATATTGAATGGTGGTGCTGGCTCAAAGGGCCGAATGGACTACTCCTGCACCTATTGTCTATTGTCTATCTATTGTCTATAGAGATTCGTAAGAGCTCTGGTTATTTCTCCAGTGCTTTTGGCAAGGCCTGGACAACAGTAGACAATGAACCATTGGTAGGGGTGAAGGGGTCACTGGGAGCTTAGGTATCAGTTTGAGCTTTGAGAGCATGTTGAAACCTCCAATTAATGAGGCAACCTAAGTTGTAATAAAGGTCACAACACCTGCATTTTCAGAAGGCATCAGAGAACAGATAACCTGCTTTTTAGTTGCTTGGATGAGAGATAAATATTGGCCAAGTCACAGGAGAGATAGTGGCATGGATTTTATGCTTCTTTGAGATTGAGGTATGGGACTCCATGTGTCCATCCAAGAGGGCTGAGTGTTTCAAGTCGCATCTGAAAGAATCCCAAGAGCACAGCACTCCCTCGTTTATGGCCTGGGAATCCCTGTCCAGGTTACATGCTCAAATCCCTGAATTGGGACAGTGAATCCACAAGCTTCTTGATTTCGAGGTGAGAATTGAGTGTTGCCCACTGAGCCATTTCTGACAGTGACATGGCTACAACCTGGAACAGGCAAGTACTGCTCTCAAAATATTTGTATGATCAGTGAATAAAAAAGAATTTCTAATATTTCTCATGCATCGTTGCCGAATGATTCCGCAGTGTACACAGGAGGGATCGGAGAATTGATCGTAGTCTCTGTGGAACCTGTCAGAGTACAAATTAACTTTCATCTTTGGAGGTAAAGTCACTGACACTGATGAGGCTCAGGCTGTAAAATAATATGAAAGCGTGTGGAGTTGCTTTCGATTAAACCTGCTTCACCAGTCCCAGCCCATGCTAACTCGTGCTTAGTACTCGAGTGTAGAGTTTGGATAAAAATTAAAGTGTTAGAATTAAAACAAGTACAGAATTCACTTCAAGGAGCAGTAGAATCAATGTTTCAGGCATAAGCCCTTCATTAGGAATGAATTTTGCCTGAAACATCGATTCTCCTGCTCCTCAGATGCTGCCTGACTTGCTGTGCTTTTCCAGCACCACACTCTCGACTCTGATCTCCAGCATCTGCGGTGCTGGGTTCTCTTGATCAACACTGCAATTCTTTCCCCGGGTAGCCTGTCCATAGGACATATGCCTGTTGATGTCAGTCATAAACCATAACAGACCTGCATTTGCATATCACCCTTGATACAATAACACATTCCAAATCCTATTATAGCAGTGTTATCGGAGAGCAGTTGATGCCAGACCATAAATTATGTTATTGGTGCAGGCAGAAAGCTGAGCAAAAGCTTATTCAATGGAGCTTCCAAGAAGGTCTGAGTATCTACTTTGGCTGTGATGGTTCCCATGGCTGATGGGCTCAATGACACTGTGTGCTGTTATTTGTACAAGTAGTGTGAACAAGTAGGATGGGGGAGTGAGTACACAACAAGGGAGTTATACAACACGGAAAGAGACCCTTTGGTCCAACCAGCCCACACAGACCATAACACAAACTAAAACAATCCCACCTGCCTGCGCTTGACTCACATCCCACCAAACATTTCTTATTCGTGTACTTATCCAAATGTATTTTAAGTGTTGGAACTGTATCTGCATCCATCACTTCCTCTTGAATTTCATTCCACACTTGAACCACTCGCTATGTAAAACAATTGCCCCTCATGTCTTTTCTAAATCTTTCTCCTCACCTTAACAATATACCCCTGGTCTTGACATCCCCACCTTAGTGAGAAACATTGTATTTCACTGATAAACCTTGATAAATTTAACTCTCAACCTCTTACACTCCAGTGAAAAAAGTCCCAGTCTATCTAACTTCTCCTTAGAACTTAATCCCTCCATTCCCAGCAACATCCTAGTAAACTCCTCTGAACCGTGTCCGGTTTAATATTATCCTTCCTATGGCAGGGTGACCAGAACTGGATACAGTACTCCAGAAGAGACCTCACCAAAGTCCTGTGCAACCTCAACATGACATCCCAACTCCTATCCTGAGAGGACTGAGCAATGAAGGCAAGCATGCTAAATGCCTTCTTAACCACCCTATCTACATGTGGGGCAAGCTTCAAAGAATTATGTAGAACATAATCACCAGAGTCAGCAAATTGATAAGAGAAAGGAGAAAACTGGATCAAGAGATAACTTTCAGAACTCATTGCGGCACTCCTGGGATATTGGAAGCAATTTAGTTGATACTCAGTGAACAAGACATATGCCAATCAGCTGTTGCTGATTCTTTGAAGTTCAAATGCTCGAAAACCTTTTGAAGCTGCAGTAAATGACATGGTTAAAGGTAGAGTGATACATTCACAGCTGCATTCTAACATTGTAGACATGATGAATAATAAAAATTGGAAGTCACCAGCAGTATCAGTTTGAGAATCAGAAAGCGGATTTTCGGGCTGAGCATACAGGAAGAAATAAATGGGGAATGGAAGATGGTTGGCAAGGTAGTCATGGATGACTTCAGTCAAGATGTACACCAGGCAAGGCAAATTAGCAAAGGTGGCCCAGAAAATGAGATCACAGAATATGTTGAGGACAATCCCTCAGAGTAGAATCTTCTTCCTCCAACCATGTCAGAAGTCATTATAGAGCAATGAGCACTTCACCAGTTTCCTCATTTCCCCTCCCCCACCTTACCTCAGTTCCAACCTTCCAGCTAAGCACTGTCCTCATGATCTGTCCTACCTGCCAATCTCCCTTCCCACCCTCCCCTCTGACCTATCACCTCCATCCCCACCTGCATTCACCTAATGTACTCTCTGCTCCCTTCTCCCCAGCCCCATCACCCCCCTTCCCCAACCACTTATCTCTCCACCCTGGAGGGTCTCTGCCACCATTCCTGATGAAGGGCTTTTGCCCGAAACGTTGATTTTCCTGCTCCTCGGATGTTACCTGACCTGCTGTGCTTTTCTAGCACCACTCTAATCTAAACTCTGGTTTCCAGCATCTGCAGTCCTTACTTTTGCCTAGACCAATGAACAGCCCAAGAAATGATTCTGAAGGCACTAACCCTGATTCCCAGAGAGCCCAGCAGTGTGGAATGAAAACCCAAATATTCAGGGCACCTTTATCCAGATTGGGCTTGTGGGGCCAGCAATTCTTCTCACTGTGTGTTTCTGAACTGGGAGTGAAAACTTGAGTCCAGAACTGTCCTGGATCACCAAGATGTAAGTTCACATATCTCCACCTGTTCTACACAGATTTCAATTCAGAAGATATTGTGGGATCATGATAAGACTTATTGTAAGGACATCGGCAAGGGGAATCTACTGAAACAGTGCTTCATCTACCAAGTCTCGCAATAACAGTTTCCAGGGCATCAATTCAACTTCAATATGTTTCCAGACGGTCAGTAATTCTGAATGCAACTGCCGTTAATTAGAGTCAGATCACTTCCCAATCGGTAACATCTGCTGAAGTGTGGAAGATTAATTCTGCAAGGGCCATTAAGATGGGGCAGAGACCACTTAAATCAGACACACGTCTGTGTTCTTTGATTATTTGCTACAAACATTTGCCAAGAAATTCAAGGTGTCTCTGATCCATCAGACAAAACTGGAAAGGAAATTAGAAACCAATTTACATTGATTAATATGTAATAAAAGAAAGATTGGCAAATATATTCTCCATTTAATTGGAAGTAACAGAATTATAATTGCTTTAGCTTTGAATAAGTTTACCCTAATGTCTTCTCATCAGTAAGTGTCCATAATACCCAATCATCAGCTAAAAGCCTGACTGCCCACCTACACTTAGCAGCTCACACACATTCCTTAATATGCACAGACCACTTCCTCCACAGGGCAGGTCTGTCTTCACCATGTGAGGTTCCTCATGACTCATCCTGACAATTCTCCTTTTGTCCTTGAGAAACAAGTACCTTGTGCCCTGTTGGTCATTCAAAGATGATTTGTGAAACACATTGGCACTATGCCTTTGAGCTTCGGAGACCGGACAACAGATCAGACAAGCAGCAATTGCTACCACACGCTAATGTCTAAAGTGAGCAAGCTTGGGCAGTGGTAGGTGCTCAGAGTGGAAGGAGGAGGTCAACCTCATCAAATAGATTCTACTCTGAATTGCAGGCAGCTGTTTAGCTCCTTGTGTTAAGACTAGCACAGCAGTGGTCATTTACCAAAATAAAAGAACTGACAATTCTTATCAAGAAGCATATTACTGATGGAATGCACACATGTCAAATGTTTCAACTGAGACTCTGTGGATACAATTCTTAACTCTGACAGTTGTGGGTTCAAGTCCCACTCTTGGAGCTTGAGTCTGAAATCTGAACCGATAATCCCCAGGACTACACTGTTGGAGAAGTTGTCTCTCTTGGTTGAGGATAAACAGAGTTAGATTTTATGGATCCCATGACACACAATATTTCAGAGAGCATAAATGATGGTTGATGTTTGAAGCTCTCTTCCACAAACAGCAATGGATGCTGGATCAGTTGTTGATTTCAAATCTATGAGAGAGATTGTTTTTGTTAAGAAAAAGTAATAAGGGATATGGGCCAAAGGCAGGTTTACAGTGCTAGGCCACAGATCAGCCATGATCTCATTACATGGTGGAACAGGTTCGGAGGCCTGAATGGTCCACTCCCGTTCCTATGTTTTGTTGGATTCAACACCTGTTACATCGTTCACAATTTGCATATTTCCTGTCATTTTCCTAAATGCCAATGAGTACAGGCCCAACCTACTCAATCTTTCCTCATAAGAAAATCATTCCATTGATGGGATCAGTGGTTAGCCAACCTTCATTGGACTGGCTCAAATGCCACACTATCTTACCTGAGATAATCGGACCAAAACTGGTCATGGGATTCCTGCGGTAGCCTTGCTAGTGCCTTGCATTGTAATAGCAAGACTCCTGTTTTCATTCTCCATTTCTTCTGAAATAAAAGCCAACATTCCATTTGCCTTCCCTATTACCTGCTGAACCTGTAGGATAGTTTTATTTTGTGATTTATGCACAAGGACCCCCAAATCTCTCTGAGCTGCAACTTTCTTGATTTACATCATCCTCATAATACTCTATTCTTCATGCCAAAGTGTATACAGTCACATTTTTGCACATTATGCTCCATCGACAAAGAATTTGAGAACTCACGTCCACTAGCCTTTATGAGAGGCATGTTCAAGAGCAGCATTTGAGTGAGTGCTGGCCTTCTGAGTGTGGGGTAGCAGAGAGTAGATGGTGACACTTATCTTTCTGAAGCACAGAAGCTCATTGACTTGCTTCCTGCACCGCTGGCCATCCCACGTCACCCGACACAGATCACTGACACAGGCTGCAGTTTGAGTCCAGGTTAACGTGGTCTACTGGTGTGGCCTCCTGCATAAAAGGCTCAGCTCCCTGAAGGAAAAAAAAACAGTAACACTCAGGGGACTTAAAGAATTTGCTAGAATGGGATAGAGATAGAAAATTTTATTTTCTCTGTTCAGGCAACCCAGAGAAATAGGTCTACTGACTCAAAAAATAACCGCTAATTTTTTTCAGGGCTGGCATTCAGAAATACTCCTTTACACAGAGACACTAGAAATCAGGAACTCTCGCTCTTCCCCAAAAAAGCTGTGAGGGAGGAGCAGGGGTCAATTGAAAATGCACATTGAACCTTCCATCACCCATTTACTTTGAGTGCTTGACTCATTTGGCAGAAGGAAGGGAGGCAGTGACGGAATGTTAGTTTCACTGGATTACCAAAGGAGATTGACAGATTTCTGTTTGACAAAGCTGTTCGGTATTTGGGAATGAGGCACACAGATGGGGTTACGATACAGATCAGACATGATCTAAGTGAATGACAGAGCTGGCAGAAGGGGCTGAGTGGCCATACTTTTGTTTTATTCACTTGATCTCTGCTCTGCTGGCTAGCATTTATTCCCCATCCCTACTTGCCATTAGATTGTGATGGTGAACTGTCCCAGTTCATTTTATGTCAGAGAGCTCTCTCTTAAGCATGATCCTCAAATGTCCAGGTTTTATTTTACTCAGTTGTGGGATGTGGGCATCACTGCCTGGGCCAACATTTATTGCCAGTCCCTAGTTGCCTTTGAGAAGGTGGTGGTGAGCTGCCATCTTGTTTATCTGCTGTACAACTCTATCACTCCATACCTTTGATAGTCAGGATGACGAATGGCTTGGAGGGGAACTGGCAGGTGATGGTGCTCCCATGAATCTGCTGTCCTTGTCCTTCTAGTTGGAAATGGTTGTGAGTTTGGAAGGTACTGTCTGAGAATCTTTGGTGAATTTCTGCGGTGCATCTTGTAGATAGTACTCACTGCTGCTACTGAGCACCGCTGGTGGACAGAGTAGATGCTTGTGGATGCGGCGTCAATCAAGCAGACTTTTTTGTCTTGAATGGTGTCAAGCTTCATGAGTGTTGTTGGAGCTGTACCCATCTGGGCAATTGACGAGTATTTTATCATACTCTGGACTTGTGCCTTTGAGTAGTCAGGAGGTGAGTTATTCCAGCCTCTGACCTAATTTGTAGTCATTGTCTTGACATGATAAGGCTAGTTAATTTTCTGGTCATTAGTAACTCCCCAGGATGTTAATAGTGGGAGATTCAGTGAAGGTAACACTGTTGAATGTCAAGGGGCTGTGGCTAAGTTGTCTCTTATTGGAGATGCTCAGAGTCTGGCATTTGCATGACACAAATGTTACTTGCCACTTGTCAGCCCACACCTGAATATTGTCCACGTCTTACTGCATGTGAACGTGGATTGCTTAATTACCTGATGAGTTGCGAATGGTGTTGAATATTGTGTAATCCGCAACGAACATCCCACTTCTGACCTTATGATGGAGGGAAGGTGATTGATGAAGCAGTCGAAGATGGTTGGCCCTGGGACACTACTTTGAGGAGCTCCTGCAGAAATGTCCTGGAGCTTAGATGATGTTACAACACAATGGTAAACCCTTCTGCTAATTAAACCGAACACACAGAAAAGCTCACCTCGCTCATAATCTGTTAACGTATGAGTGACAGAGGACTACCTAAATTCCATGATTTAACAAAAAATATCAATTATATTCTTTAACTCTAAAGTAAATATTAAACAGCAACTATTTACAACTCTCAGCCTCCTTTCTCTTAAAGGTTTGTTATCTATATCCCACTCTTTAACAATACACTGATGTAATAAAGTCCCTATTAAATTTACAGCAACTCAATTTTTAAACCAGACAGCAGCTGTCGTCTCCGGTGTTGATCCTCCTCTTTGTAGATCTCCCTGGGTCATCTTCGGTCTTCTGCTGCACAGACTTTTCATATGTCAAAGTTACCTTTGACAGAGGGTGTTTTCAGGAAGTCTGCCTGAAAATAGCAAGTGGTACTCTTTCTAACCAACTGTCCAAAATGTCTGGTTTTTATACCACAAACATGGAATCGCCTCATTGGACCAATGTTGTCGAAACAGTGAAATTCAAATTTGATTGGGTTTTTACCCTGGGGCATAATTTAAACTGATTGATTAAATTCAAACTGTTGTGAACATAGCAGCCAAGTTTTACATATTTTCAGTTTTCCAGCAAACTCTGTGACATAACAGGTGTTTGCTAGATTTCAGCTTTTTCTCTCTCTTAAATGTACAGTACACACCTTCAACTTCAGAACAATGACTGATCTCTAACAACCACAACCATCTTCCTATGTGTCAGGTATGACTTGAACCAGCGAAGAGTATGCCACATGATATCCATTGATTCCAGTTTTTCAGCTTGATGTCACACTCGGCCGAATGCAGCCTTGATGTCAAGGGCTGTCACTCTCACCTTCCCTCTGGAATTCAGCTCTTTTGTCCATGTTTGAACCAAGGCTGTAATGAGGTCAGGAGCTGAGTGGCCCTGGGGGAACCCAAACTGGGCGTCACTGAGCAGGTTATTGCTGAGCAGGTGCTGCTTGATTAACACTGTTGATGACCCCTTCCATCACTTTACTGATGATTGAGAGTGGACTGATGGGGCGGGAATTGGCCAGTTTGGATTGGTTTGTCAGAAACATGGATGTTACTTCTTATATAACACATTTTCAGGTAATGTCAGTGTTATTGACTTCATACAGTTGATGACTGTTCGCATCAAACTGAAAACTGGAAATCATTTTCACTGATGCTTCAAAACAATCTTCTTTAAACCTACAATTAAAATCCAGCTGGCCTTGAAGTAAGAATAAGCAAAAACCTGCTGCCTGGATTTCTATAAGCCCTTAGTGCTTTCTTGTCACTACTTCTATTTTCTCTCATTTATTCTCTGACTTTACTTATTTCAAGGCCATTTATTTTTTTCTTAAATATGAATAAATTTTAGATTATTATCCTACTAATTATTGTTTAAAATTGTTTGGAATGGCGTACATGTACGTTTGCATGAAAGATGCCTCATGTCACAATAATCATGAAAAGACCCATTCTCTTTACTGTATTTTCCATTCTAATGTATGATCTCTTTGATCTCAAGGAATTTGAGATTCTGAGTCAACTTGCCATTAAGGAGCTAATTGAGTCAGTCCATTGTAAGTTTTGTCACTCATTTGCAATTAATGCTTTGACTCAGTTGCTGGGGTAGTGGGTTCTCAGAGGAATGACAGACAGTGACATTCTGGCAATATTGCTGGACTGGTAATCCAGAACTCCATATTAATGTTCTGGGGATATCGGTTCAAATCCCATTATGATCTGAATGCCCTAGACAGAGATGTTTCCATTGGTAGTAGAGACGAGGACTCCAGGACACAGCCTGAAACTAAAGAAAAGACACATGAGACTGGAGTTTAGGAAAAACTTCTTCAACCAGAGAGTCTGTGGAATTCATTGCCACAGAAGGTTGTGAAGATCAGGTCATTGAGTATATTTAAAACAGAGATAGATAAGTTCTTGATTGCCAAGGGGATCAAAGGTTACGGGGAGAATGCAGGAGAATGGGGTTGAAAAACCTATCAGCCATGATTGAATGGCTGAGCAGACTCAATGGGTCAAATGGCCTAATTTCTGCTCCTATGTCTTCTGGCCTTATGGACTTGTGGTCTTATGAGCTTATGGTGAAATTTGAACTGAATCACAATCTGGAATTTAAAAGCTAATGGAATGTGATCCATGTCGTTCAGTGATGTCCTTAAGGGAAAGAAACTGCTGTTCTTGCCGGGTCTGTCCTCCGTGTAACTCCAGACTCACAGCAATGTGGTTACTCTAAACAGCCCTCTGAAATGTATGATTCAGCTGTGCAGTTCATGTGAAATAAATGTTGGCTCTGACAGACATTTCCGTGAGCAATGTTTTAAAAATCATTCATAACATATAATTAAAGTCAACAGTCTAATGGTATCTTGGTGTAGACACATTGTTATTTATGTGTAGAAGGTAAAAAACAATCTTTTCTTGACTTTGGAGGTGAAAGATCTTCTTGCTTGAATAGGTATTGTGAGCTCCCTCAAAGCCCTGGACATTTTGGTCCCTTAATCCTATACCTGTCTCACTGTTACTGGTAGGATTGGAACTTTAGATGCCATCGGCCAAGCCAGTCTTTGAATTGCCCTTGGCTCAGTTGCCCTTGAGAAGATGGTGTGAGCTGCCTTCTTGAACTCCCACAGTCCATGAGGTGTAAAGACACTCGCAGTGGTATTAGGGAGGGAGTTTCAGCACTCTGCCCAGTGATAGAGTTTTGAGACAGGATGGTGCGTGGTTTGGAGGGGAACTTACAGGTGGTAGTGCTCCAAAATATCTGCTGCCTCTGTCCATCCGGGTGGTAGAGGCTTTACATCTGGAAGGTGATGTCACATGAGCCTTACCGTGTGGCTGCCATGCATTTGTAGATGGTACACACTGCTGCTAATGTGCCTTAAAATGAAGCGAGTGAACGGTGAAGGATAGTGAATGTGATGCCAATCAAGTGTGCTACTTTGTTCTGGCTGGTGTTCAGCCTCTTCAAAGTTGTTGGAGCTTTCTTTTATTCACTCGTGAGACATGGAAAGCACTGGCTGGGCCAGTATTTATTACCCATCCCTAGTTGCCCTTTGAGAAGGTGGTAGTGAGCTGCCTTCTTGAACTGCTGCAGTGCATGTGCTGTGAGTTGTCCCACAATGCCATTAGGCAGGGAATTCAAGGGTTTTGACCCCGCAACAGTGAGAGAATGTCAATATACTTCCAAGTCAGTATGTCGAGTGACTTGGAGAAGAACTTGAAGATGGTGGTGTTCCATGTATCTGCCGCCCTTGTCCTTCTAGATGGAAGTAGTCATGGGTTTGGAAGGTGCTGTCTAAGGATATTTCATGAATTTCTGCAGTGCATCTTGTAGACAGTACACACTGCTCCGACTGAGCGTTGTGATGGAGGAAGTAGACGTTTATGAATGCAACACCAATCAAGTTGGCTGCTTTGTCCTAGACAAAAGTGAGGACTGCAGATGCTGGAAACCAGAGTCTAGATTAGAGTGGTGCTGGAAAAGCACAGTAGGTCAAGCAGCATCTGAGGAGCAGGAAAAATTGACCTTCATCAGGAATGGAGGCTGGGTAGGTGTGGGGGTGTTGGGGAGTACAATAGGTGCAAATACAATAGGTGAATGGGGGTGGGGATGGAGGTGATAGGTCAGAGAGGAGGGTGGAGGGGATAGGTGGGAAGGGAGATTGGCAGGTAGGACAGGTCATGAGGACGGTGTTGAGCTGGAAGTTAGGAACTGGGGTAAGGTGTGGGGAGGGGAAATGAGGAAACTGGTGAAGTCCACATTTATGCCCTGGGGTTGAAGTGTTCCGAGGCGGAAGATGAGGCGTTCTTCCTCCAGGTGTCGGGTGGTGAGGGAGCAGCGGTGGAGGAGGCCTAGGACCTGCATGTCCTCGGCAGAGTGGGAGGGGGAGTTGAAATGTTGGGCCACGGGGCGATGGGGTTGATATTGCCTGACCAGCTCTGCTTTGTCCTGGATGCTACTTGAATGTTGCTGGAGCTGCACCTTTCCAGGCAAGTGGGGATATTCCATTACACAGCTGACTTGTTCTTTCTGTACGGTGGACAGCTTTAGGGAGTCAGAAGGTGTGATACTTGCCACAGCATTCCTAGCCTCTGACCTGCTCTAGTAGCCATTGTGTTTATGTGGTGAGTCCAGCTGAGTGTCTGGTCAATGATAACTCTCAAAGATGTTGTTATTGGGGGATTCAGTGATGGTAGCACCATGAGCTCCACTCATTTTGGCAAGTGAAAAATATTCCATCATACTCCTGATTGCTGTCTAAGGAGTCATTGTGAGTTATTTCAGCGTGTCTTTTAGATGGTGCAAACTGCTGTCACTCTACATAGATAACATTGAGGTGAATGTTGAGGGTGCTCAACAGGGTGTCAGTAAGATGTTGCCATCTCCTGAGTATGGAGTTTCTGGAACAAAAAAAAGAAATTGCTGGAAAAGCTCAGCAGGTCTGGCAGCATGTGTGAAGCGAAAGCAGAGTCAACGTTTTGGGTCAAGTGACCCTTCCTCAGAACCGAGGAGCAATTTTTAAACGGAGCTTGTGGAGTTTTGTTGGTGATGCACCCACTCCTACCTCCTGTTTGGTGTCTTGGTCAATGGTGGACAGGCTTTGGGAGATGAGGAGGTGGATTCCTCGCTGCAGGATTCCTAGCCTCTGAGCTGTTCATCTTGCTACTGTACCTACCTGGCTCATCTAATTCAGTTTCTGATCTTTGGTAACACCCAGGATGTTGATAGTTGCAGATTGAGCAATGGCAATGCCATTTAATTTCAAAGGGCAATGATTAGATTTTACATAGAAACTAGTGGAGGAATAAACTATGTAACCTTTTCAGCCTGCTCCACCATTCAATAGGATTGAAACTTGCCCTATAACTAAATGCCATATTCTGTCTTTCTCTGATACCCCTTGCTTGCCTTTGGAATCCAAATGCTCGTCTACCTCTCTCTTGAAGATATTAAGTGGCTAGCAAATTCCACAGATTAACCATCACTCTGAGTGAAAAAATGTTCCCATATCTCTGTCCTAAATAGTCTCCCCATATCCTGAAACTGTAACCTGTAGTTTAAACTTCTCAAACAGATGCATCACCCTCCCTACATCTAACCCACCTGCCTTGTTGGAATCTTGTGTGTCTTATCATGATTTGTACATTGTACAGTCATCAATGAACATCACAATTTCTGCCCATCTGATGGAGAGAAGGCGATTGATGAAGCAGCTGAAGATGGTTGAATCTAGGACACGATCCTGTGGAACTCCTTCAGAGTTGTCCTGGAGCTGAGATGGCTGACTTGCAACCATGTTTTTTTTCTGTTAAGTGTGACTTCAGTCAGCGGAGATTTCTCCCCCGGTTTCACTGACTCCTTAATGCCACACTTGGTCAAATGCTGCCTTGATGTCAAGGGCAGTCACTCTCACCTCACCTGTGGAGTTCAGCTCTTTGGTTCATGGTTGGACTGAGGATGTAATAAAATCAGTAGCCCAGTGACCCAAAAAAGAATTATTACTTTGTGAGTGAAACCATCAAGCATTTCAACGTCTCCTCCCGTGACTTAGCTGAAAATTGAAAGCAAGCCTATGAAACAGTAATTGGCTGAGTTGGAATTGTCCTGCTTTTTGTGCAGAGGACCTCCCTGGGCAATTTTCTGCATTGTTGGATTGATGCCATACTATTATTTAATAACACACCTTTTCAAATTTATTCACTGTAATTACAAGGCTTTCCTTTTCCTTGTGAACTAATGATATGCATTGCCACTGTCAACTTATCCTGGACAATCCATCAATTCCCCGACTCTGAAGATGAATCCACTCCTGTAATCCTCTAAACAACTTATTGTATTTATCCGGATCCTTAATAAAGTAGAATATTCTAAGAGCTTCACAGGAACATTAACGAACAAATGTTTACATGGAGTCACATCAAGGGAGATATGTTTAGGGTTTGGTCAAAGAGATACATTGAAGCAATGTCTTAAAGTAGAGAGAGAGTTTCAGAAACATGGAAACTTAGGGAAGGAATTACTTTTTTAAAAATTCATTCGCTGGCTGGGCCAGCATTTATTGCCCGTCGCTAATGGCCAAGAGACAGACCAGAGTTAATCACATTGCCATGGGTCTGGAGTCACATGTAGTCCAGACCAGGTAAGGATGGCAGTTTCCTTCCTTAAAGGGCATTGGTGAACCAGATGTGGTTTTCTGAAAATTATCCCAGATTTTCAATTGAATTCAAATTCCACTATCAACCAGGACAGAAGGCAAACCCAGATCCCCAGATCATTATATGAGTCTCTAGACTAAGAGTCTACTGATAATGCCAGAGCCCATTGACTCCTCAAATGAAAGCCAAGGCAGCTGAATATCAATCTGTTGATTGTGCATCGGATGCTGCCTAGTCTGCTGTGCTTTTCCAGCATCACACTCTTGACTCTGATATCTAGCATCTGTAGTCCTCACTTTCTCCTAATATCAAACACAGAGCCTTACAGGAGGGAGGGAGAGAGAGAGAGAGAGAGAGAGAGAGAGAGAAAGAGAGAGATGACAGAGTCATTCAGTGTGGAATGCGTTCTCCCATGGAGCTGTTTCTTAGACCAGTACCTTAAAACCAAACCCAACCAGAATAAAGCTGAGCTGGGAGAACTGGTCCTTTCATTATACAAGTGTTTTTTTTTTACTTGAAAGCCCTTTACCTGAGGTAGTATCTGTTAGCTATAATCAAACTGTCCCTAAAACCCATCCAAACCTTTCAGCAACTCTGCATTTATGACCCATCCTGAAAAAAACATCGACAGCCTAACCTTGTTAGAGAAGCAGCATCATCACAGTTTTCAGATGAGATAAAAGTTGCTAGCGTGGTAAATAACAAGGAGAAAAGTCCTCAGATACAGAGTGGTGCTGGTGAGATGGGCAGAACAGTGACAAATGGAACTTAATCCTGAAAAGTATGAATTACTATATTTTGGTAAGATCAGCAAGGCGAGGCAGGATGTGTTGAATGGTCCGACACTTGGATGCACAAAGGATCAGAGGGACCTTGGTGCACATGTCCATAAATGCTTGAAGGCAGCTGCAGAGGTAGATAAGGTGGTTACAAAGGCGTATTTGTTACTTATCTTCATTCGACAAGGAATTGAATACAAGAGCAAGAGGGGTTAGGATAGATCTGTATATAGAGCTGGAGCATTATGTGCAGTTCTGGTTGCCCCACTATAGGAAGGAAGTAATTATACTAGAGACGGTGCAAAGGAGATTTACCAGGATGTCTCCGGAATGGAGTGTTTCAGTTATGAATCAAGGCTGGAAAGGTTGATATCGTTTTCCGTAGAGCTGAGAAGGCTGCAGATCTTAGAGGAAAGGGAAGACCTTTTAGAACGGAGATAAGAAGAAACTTCGTCAGACAGAGAGTGGTGAATCTATGGAATTCACTGCCATAGAAGGCTGTGGAGGCCAGGTCATTGGGTATGTTTAAGGCAGAGATAGATAGGTTCTTGATTGTCAGTGGGATCAAGGGTTACAAGGAGAAGGCACGAGAATGAGTTTGAGAAACTTATCAGGTAGGTAAAAACGAGGACTACAGATGCTGGAAACCCGAGTCTGAATCAGAGTGGTGCTGGAAAAGCACAGCAGGTCAGGCAGCATCCAAGGAGCAGAAAAATCGCCCTTTCGGGCAAAAGCCATTCATCAGGGCTTTTGTCCGAAATGTTGATTTTTCTGCTCCTTAGATGCTGCCTGACCTGCTGTGCTTTTCCAGCACCACTCTAATTGAGAAACGTATCAGCCATGTTTGAATGGGGGAGCAGACTAGATGAGCTGAATGACCTAATTTCTGTTCCTACATCTTACGGTCTTATGCTTTTACAGGTGAGGGGGGTGTCTGATTGAGGTGTACAAAAGGGCATAGGCAGGGTAAAAACGTTTCCCCCTCCTGGAGGTGTCAATAAACAGGGGCCGCATTTTAAGTTAAGGATTAGAAGCGATAGAAGGAATTTGAGGAAAAATGTTTTTACCCATAAGGTTCTGGGTCTCTGGAACTCACTGTCCTCAAAGGGTAGTATCCTCAAGAAATTCAAGCATTTAAATGAACATTTGAGATGCTACAATATACAATGCTATGGAACAACAGCTGAAAAATGGGATTAAAATGGATAGCAATAGGATTATAATAGATCAGTGCAGACACAATGTTCAAAGGGGCCTCTTTCTGTGGTGAACATCCCTATGACTCTTTGACATTGTTGACGATGGGTCCAATTACGTGCGGGAACATGTTAACCTGGAGTTTTTGCTCTTACACACGCAAACCCATCTGATATCTCTGAAACTGTTTCTTCCACAATTCCAAACATTGTGAGGCCTCTGCATTCATAAATTACTGTGGTAAATGCAGTGACTAAATCGCTGTTGTCAACAGCAGGGCTTTCAGTGCATCTCTGATCTGGGTAAGACTTTCAAACCTTTGTCCTTTCTGCTGAGCTCTTCAGATTTTCTCCCCATGGATAGAGATCTGGACCATTGCTTCACAGTGACATAGAAGTCTCCATAGCTGCCACCCTGGATTGATATACATTCTTGGATAGGATCCTAGGTTGCTCAATCCTTGTGGATTTTACTGACCATGATGTTTGAGAACTGGAATTCTGTCCTGCACTACAGATGTGGTTCTATTGGATTAGATTATCTCTGGTCTGAGCTTGTTGCATCTTTGTTTCTGCCTTACCTAAGTGTGACTATTAGCTGACCCTCTCCAGGGTTCCAATAAGAACAAAGTACAATTGAGAAGTGCAGGACAGGAACAGGCCCTTCAGCCCTCCAAACCTGTGCTGATCATCGTGCCCTAACTAAAATAAAAAACAAACATTCTGTCTTTATTCGGTGCAAATCCCTCTATTCCCTCCCTATACATGTAACCATCTAGATGCCTCTTAAATATCCCCAGTGTGCCTGCTTCCACCACTTGTTCTGGCAGCGTATTCCAGGCTCCTACCACTCTCTGCATGAAAAATATCTCTTGCACATATTTTCCCCTCTCACTTTGAGCCTGTGCCCCTTTGTAGTTAAAGCCTCAACCCTGGGAAACAGCCTCTGACTAGCCACCCTATTTATGCCTCTCATAATTGTGTAGGCCTCAATCAGGTCTCCTCTCAGCTGCCACCTTTCCAGTGAAAACAATCCCAGTCTTTTTAACTTTCCCTCATAGCCAATGCTCTCAAGACCTGGTGAACCTTTTCTGCACTCTCTCCAAAGCTTCTACCTCCTTCTGGTAGTGTGGTGACCAAACCTGCACACAATACTCCAAATGCGGCCTGGCTAGGGTTTTATATAGCTGCAACATTGTTTGCCAATTCTTGGACTTTCCGATGAAGGCAAGTATGCTACGTGCCTTCTTAACCACCTTGGCCACCCACCTGTGTTTTATGTAAACACCAGTTGACATGATACTAACCTTTGTATTACAGTTCTCTTGTTAAGGTTAGTCCAGCCCTTCTTCTCAGATTCTTGAGAGAATATGACTGATGATGTCTGATCTACACAATGGTGTACACTACTATACTAAGCTATTGGATACTTGGACATAGGAGCAGGAGTCAACTATTCAGCCCTTTGACCCTGCCACACCACTCAATAAAATCATGGCTGACCTGATTGTGTTCTCAACTCCACGTTTTGGCATGGCCCCCATAGTCCTCAACTCTCTTGTCTGTCGAGCATAACCTTGAATCTATTCAACGATCTAGAGTCATAGAGTCACAGAATCTCCACTTTTACCTGGTGTGAAGAACTCTATGGTCTAATAACCTTCTGGCAGAGAAAAAGCAGTTCTCCATACCTCAGTCTTAAATGGAAGGTCCATTATTTTCAATGATCTACTCTAGAGAGAGGGAAGCACTAAAATCACTAAGAAACGATAAGAACATAATCATACTACCAGCAGGCAAAGGCAGAATGACGGTCATCCTGGACAAACAGAGAGAGTCATACAGCATAGAAACAGGCCGTTTAGTCCAACTCATCTGTGCCAATCAGGTGTCCCAAACTATACTACTTGCCTGCACTTGGTCCATATTCGACTAAATCTTTCCTATTAATGTACCTGTTCAAATCTATTTTAAATGTTCTAATTGTACTTGCATTTACCACTTCCTCAGGCAGTTCATTCCATTTATGAATCACCCTCTGTTGGGAAAAAAGTTGCCCTCAGGTTTAAAACGGACCTTTCTCCTCTCACCTTAAAAGTACGTCCCTTAGTTTAGAACTCCCCCAGCCCAGATAAAAAACCTTTGCTGTTCACCCCATCAATGCCCCTCATGATATTGTAAATCTCTCTAAGGCAGAGAGAGAGGATGGCAACCTGTAACTAAGGAAGTGCCACAGGGATGCCACGAAACAAAAACTTGACCGAGGAATGTAACATGTGAAAATGAGGTTAAGCACTTTGGCAGGCAAAAGGGGAGCCAAATCGTATTTAAATTAACAAAGACAACAGAACAGAGGGACTTCAGAGTTCTTAATCACAAAAAGCTAGCATCCAGGTTCAGCAGATAATAGAGAAGGCAAGTGGAATGCTGGCCTTCATTTCAAAAGGAATGGTGTCGAAAAGTAGCGAGGTTTTGCTAAAACTATACGTGGCACTAGTCAGACCACAGCTGGCAAACTGTGAACAGTTTTCTGCCCCTTATCTAAGGTGAGATATACTGATTTTGGAGGCAGCATAGGAAAGGTTCACTTGGATGGCATTAGTATGGAGGGACTTTAGTTGAGTAGGTAGGGAGTCTATTTGCAGTTTAGAAGAATAAGAGGCAACCTTATTGAAGAACGCAAGATTTGTAGGGTGCTTGACAGGGTAGATGCAGTGTTTCCTCTTGTGGAGGAAATCAAAGACCAAAGAGCATAATCTCAGACTAAAGGAACACACATTTAAGACAAATATTAGAAGTATCTTCTTCTCTCAAGAGGGTAGAGAACGTATGGGATTCTTTACCATAGAGACTGTCGACATTAGGGTGAGAAGTATACTCAAGGGGTGATATAATACAGGACACACAGGAAGACAGCTAACGATCCGCATCCATGAACATCAACTAGCCACGAAACGCCACGACCAGCTATCCTTAGTAGCCGCACACGCAGACGACAAGCAACATGAGTTTGACTGGGACAACACTACCATTATAGGGCAAGCGAAACAAAGAACAGCCAGGGAATTCCTAGAAGCATGGCACTCATCCACAAACTCCATCAATAAACACATAGACCTGGACCCAATATACTGGCCACTACAGCAGACAGCTGAAACTGACAACCGGAATCGGCAGGGACAGGCCACTATAAATGCCGGAGGAAACACCACAGAAGCGCTTCACAGGAGGCTCCCAAGCACTGAGGATGTCACCTAGACAGGGGACGAAACATGTGCAACAAAAACTTCCAGCTCGGTGAACAGAACCACAGCGATCTACTCTAGACTTCCACACAAGGGGAAACATTCAGCATTCACCCTATTGGATGACTCAGGATCTTAACTGGGAACATTGGTTCAAAAACCACAATTACAGACGGCAAATTTCTGGTTCACACATGCCCTTTAGAGAGTGAAGTTTGTCATCCTTACTCACCCTGGCCTACATGTGACTCCAGACATCTTAAATGCCTCTGTCTGCCTATAATTTACAGCAGGCAAAACTGATTGGAAGGAAAGAAGCAAGGCAGAATACAATGTCAAAATCAATAATGATAGGGTAGTGGTAAAGGCTACTCATTCTGCTGTCAGTGTGGATGAATTTCTGTTATTTTCCTTCTACCAACTTTTGCCTACCTTGAGCTGCTTAGTACAGTACAAGAACTGATCCACATAGCCATGGGAACTCCAACATATTGGGTGTCTTCAAGCCTTTACACAACGTGGCCACTGTACAATTGGCTGCAATGCCGAGGACATTGTATGTGGCAATTTCAATACTTTTTTTTTAGGATACAGCACACATGAATGACACTCTATTTCTGTGTAGCAACATTTGGTTATCTCTATTACAACATTCATCCTTGATCTGCTCTTTTTATTCACCAAACTCGGTTTATTTTATTCAACTCAAATCTTTATCAAAATCTTTATCTAAATGCGAAGTAGAATTCTGGTTTCCAAAGAAATGAAACTTATTTAAATCAAATCCTCATCTAAGTAACATTGCTGTGAAAGATAATCAAGCGAGGTCAACTGTTGAATATTATTTGTTCTCTACCTGCCTTTCAGATTAATGGTTAAACATTTGCTGTCCTTGACTATTTAGTTTCCAAGGTTTCTCATTGTCCATAACAACATTTCCAAACAAAAGTATTATTCCTGTCAAATGAATGTATGAAGATATTAAATCAATGTGCTACAGATGTTACCTGATCTGATACAAGGATAAGCGAGGCAATATAACTATATTTAATTTTCCATTACTCCAACCTTCAACCACCACCGTTCCCCACAACCCTCCTCAACATCATCTCCTTTGAGAAGGGACACAGAAGACCCAAGCCCAATGAGTGAAAAAATGTTTTGCAAATGTACTCTCTGACCCTCTCAAGCAATAAAAACCACAGCAAGAGACCAAAAGTTATCAGTCAAGAATGCCATTGATACATTGCCACGGAGTGCAGTGGAAGCCGGGACGCTAAATGTCTTCAAGGCCGAGATTGATAGATTCTTGTTGTCTAGAGGAATTAAGGGCTACGGGGAGAACGCTGGTAAGTGGAGCTGAAATGCGCATCAGCCATGATTGAATGGCGGAGTGGACTCGATGGGCCGAATGGCCTTACTTCCACTCCTATGTCTTATGGTCTTATGGTCTTATACATTTCTTTATTCATGGAATGGAGAACACACGCACCAGCCAGTTTCGTAACCGTTTCTACCTTACTGTTGTTAGAATACTGAAAGGACTCCAAACTCTTAACATTCTACTGTACCTGTGCTTTTATTTTGCTGCTGTTGGCCTATTATTTACTTATCTATGCGACTTAACTCTGTGATCTGCCTGTTTTGCTCACAAGACTAAGCTTTTCACTGTGCCTCGGTACACATAACAATAAATTCAATTCAATTCAAAAGGAACTATCAAAAAAGGAGCAATGTCCAAGGTTACGAGGAGAAGACAGAGAGAATAGCATGAGGAGAGTTGCTTAACTGGACAGCCAGTACAAAGTACATTGATCCCCCTCCTGCACTGTCATAACTTTATCATACTGACAATGACTTACATATTTGAATGCTGCTGCTTGGGAATTTCTGTCGTTCTGGCTAATACATGATGCTCATATCTGAAATGAGACGGAGTCAGCACCTCAGAAGCAATAGCACTTCATTTTCAGATTGGACACTTTACAATCTCGACTTAAACAAATTCAGGTCATGAGCTTTGCTTTTGTTTTGACATTTCTTTTTCTTTCTCGAATATTATTCTTGGACATTTGTCGGTCACAAAGGTTCTGTTGCAGCTACAGATTAGGCTGATTCTTAAGAAGGATCTAAATTATTCAAGTTTAAATGCTTCTTTCTATCTATGTGCTTTGTCATCTCACACACACTTCCTACAAGCACAGATTTCTACCATTTGCAGTTTGAATTTGGACAACCAGGGGAACCTGGGGAGAGCACATTAAATGGGGTTACTATCCTTTCTTGACAAAAAAAGATTCTGTTAATCATCTTAAATATTACTGCGATGGATAGAAAATCTTTTCAACATTTCAACATGCATTGGCTTGCCTTGTCATCTCTTCAGAGAAACCACCTATTACTGAATTGTATAATTTGCTAAAACCGTTGTTAGAGCTGTGGTAGCCCAGAGAGTAGCAAATGGCATCTCATTAGATTGGCCAAAAAAGGCATGATTCCCATTGTTCATGTAAGAGTAAAATGAAATCTTGGCAAAGCCCCATGATTCAGATTCACTTCAGTACAAAGGAAGGCTGGTGGGAGATGTTGCACAGCAGTAACGTGACTGCACTAGTAAGCTGAACTCTTGCTAATGTACTGGGGACGTGGATTCAAGCACCACAATTTCAGATGGGAAAGGTCAAACTTGGTTCAGAACAATCTGGGATAAACAGTTATGCTAATGATGACCATTGTTGTTTGTTGCAAAAATTGATCTGGTTCAAACATGCCTTTCAGAGAGGGAAGTTTGTTATCCTTACTCACGCTGGACTTCATGTGACTCCAGACTTCAATGTGGTTCATGGTGAATTGCTCTGTTGGGCAGTAAATACTGTTAAAACGTGTGGTGTTGGAAAGGCTCAGCCAGTCAGGCAGCATCCAAGGAACAGGGGGGGGTTGACGTTTCAAGCATAAGCTCTTCATCTTCCTGAAGAAGAGCTAATGCTCGAAACATCGACTGTCCTGCTCCTCGGATGCTGCCTGACCTACTGTGCCTTTCCAGCACCACCCTTTTTGACTCTGATCTCCAGCATCTGCAGTCATCCCTTTCTCCCAGGCATTCACTACTGGTCTGGCAAGTGATGCTCCCACAGCATGAGTTAATT
This sequence comes from Chiloscyllium plagiosum, assembly GCF_004010195.1. Lineage (NCBI taxonomy): Eukaryota > Metazoa > Chordata > Chondrichthyes > Orectolobiformes > Hemiscylliidae > Chiloscyllium > Chiloscyllium plagiosum. The sequence continues at coordinate 7,056,407 of NC_057726.1, forward strand.
TTATATGATACTTTGGTCAGATCCTGATGAGAACTACCTCTGAATCCTTCAGCTGCACTCATTGTCTTACTCCAGGTGGCTGTACAAATGGATTCATCCTTACAATCATCTGCGGACTTGTGACAAAGCTGGAAGAGATGTCCAACAGATTACTTGAACAAAGCTGTTCTGCCTATGGAGCATGTTCACCAAAGGTTTAGCAGAATGATTCCTGGGATAGGAGGACTGACACTGGATCAGGACTATATACTCTGCAGATTAAAGGAAAGAGGAAGGCTCTCATAAAAAAAACTTTTAAAAATTCTAATAGAATTAGACAGCACAAACACAGGAAGAATGTTCCCAGTGACAGGAAAGCCCAGAAACAAGGAGCACAGTTTAAGAAATGGAATAGTCCATTTAGAACTGAGATGAGGAGAAATTTCTTGATACAGACAGTGGTGAGACTCCACCACAGAAAGCAGTTGAGGCAAAGCATTGAATTTTTAAAAATAACTTATTTTCAAGTCACATGTATTTCTTAGAGCTAAAGTGATCAAATGGCATGGGGGAAATCTCAGAAACCTGATTGAGGTTTTTGAAGAAGTAACAAAGAGGATTTATGTGTGAAGCTGCAGGAGATGGGGGAGATTCAAAATGAGTATTTTGCATCAGTATTTACTGTGGAGAAGGACATGGAAGATACAGAATGTGGGAAATAGAACAGAGAACGTTACTGCGCAGTACAGGCCCTTTGGCTTTCGATGTTGCTCTGCCTTGTGAAACCAATCTGAAGCCCATCTAACTGACACTATTCCAGTTTCATCCATATATCATTCCAATGACTATTGAAATGCCCTTAAAGTTAGCGAGTGTTGCAGGCTCCTACTATCTGAGTAAAGAAACTAACTCTGGCATCTGTCCTATATCTATCACCCTTCAATTTAAAGCCATGTTCCCTTGTGCCAGCCATCACCATCTGAGGAAAAAAGCTCACCCTATCTAAGCCCCTGATTATCTTATATGTCTCAATTAAGTTACCTCTCAACCTTCTCTCTAATGAAAACAGCCTCAAGTCCCTCAGCCTTTCCTTATAAGACCTTCCCTCCATACTAGGCAACATCCTAGTAAATCTCCTCTGGAGCCTTCCCAAAGCTTCCACATCCTTCCTATAATATAGTGACCAGAACGGTACACAATACTCCAAGTGTGGCCACACCAAAGTTTCGTACAGCTGTAGCATGACCTCATGGCTCCAAAACTCAATCCTCCTAACAATAAAAGCTAACACCGTATGCCTTCTTAACAACCCTTTCAAGCTGGATGGCAACTTTCAGGGATCTATGCACATGGACACTGAGATCTCTGTTCATCCGTACTACCAAGAATCTTATCATTAGCTCAGCACTCTGTATACCAGTTACTCCTTCCAAAGTGGGTCACCCCACATTTTTCCAAATTAAACTTCATTTACCACCTCTCAACCCAGCTCTGCAGCTTATCTATGTCCCTCTGTAACCTATAACATTCTTTGGCACGACCCACAACTCCTCTAATCTTAGTGTCATCCGCAAATTTACTAACCCATCCTTCTATGCCCTTATCCAGGTCAGTTAAAAAAGTGACAAATGGCACTGGCCCCAAAACTAATCCTTGTAGTACACCACTCGTAATTAAACTCCAGAATGAACACTTCCCATCAACCACCACCTTCTTTCAGCTAGCCAATTTCTGATCCAAACAGTTAAATCACCCTCGATCTCATGTCTCCGTATTTTGTGCAGTAGCCTACCATTGGGAACCTTATCAAGTGCCTTACTGAAATCCATATACAGCACATCAACTGCTTTACCCTCATCATCTGTTTGTTCACCTTCTGAAAGAACTCAACAGGGTTTGTTAGGCACGACCTACCCTTCACAAAACCGTGTTGACTATCCCTAATCAACTTATTCCTTTCTAGATGATTATAAATCCTATCTCTTATAAATGTTTCCAACACCTTACCCACAACCAAAGTAAGGCTCATTGGTATATAATTACCAGGGTTGTCTCTACTCCCCTTTTTGAACAAGGGAACAACATTTGCTGTCCTCCAGTCTTCTGACACTATTCCTATCAACAATGATGACAGAAAGATCAAAGCCAAAAGCTCTGCAATCTCCTCCCTGGCTTTCCAGAGAATCCTCAGAAAAATCGCATCTGGCCCAGGGGACTCATCTATTTTCAAACATTCCAGAATTGCTAACACCTCCTACTTGTGAACCTGAATCCCATCTAGTCTAGTAGCCTATATCCCAGTACTCTCCTCAACAACATTGTCTTTTGCCAGCGTGAATACTGATGAAAAAAAGTCATTTAGTGCTTCCCCTATTTCCTCAGACTCCACGCACAACTTCCCAGTACTGTCCTTGATTGGTTCTAATCTTACTCAAGTCATTCTTTCATTTCTGATGTACCTATAGACTGCCTTAGGGTTTTCCTTAATCCTATCCGCCAACGGCTTCTCGTATCCCCTCCTGGCTCTTCTTAGCTCTCTTTTTAGGTCTTTCCTGGCTAACTTGTAACTCTCAAGCATCCTCACTGAGCATTCACATCTCATCCTGACATCAGTCTTCTTCTTCCTCTTGACAAGAGATTCAACTTCCTTAGTAAACCACAGCTCCTTCACTTGACTACTTCATCCCTGCCTGACTAGTACATACTTATCAAGGACACGCCCGTAGCTGTTCCTTGAATAAGCTCCACATTTCAATTGTGCCCATCCCCTGCAGTTTTCTTCCCTTATCAAGGACACGCAGTAGCTGTTCCTTGAATAAGCTCCACATTTCAATTGTGCCCATCCGCCGCAGTTTTCTTCCCCATCCTATGCATCCTAAATCTTGCCTAATTGCATCATAATTGCTTTTTCCACAGGATTACTCCTGCCCTGTGGTATATACCTATCCCTTTCCATCGCTAAATTAAACATCACCGAATTGTGGTCACTATCACCAAAGTGCTCAGCTACATCCAAATCTAACACCTGGCTGGATTCATTACCTAGTACCAAATCCAATGTGGTCTCGCATCTTGTCGGCCTGTCTACATACTGTGTCAGGAAACCCTCTTGCACACATTGGACAAAGACTGACCCATCTAAAGTACTCAAATTGTAGCATTTCCAGTCAATATTTGGAAAGTTAAAGACCCCATACATTACCCTGTTACTCTTACTCCTATACAGAATCATCTTTACTATCCTTTCCTCGACATTTCTGGAAATATTCAGAGGCCGATAGAAAACTCTCAACAGGGTGACCGCTCCTTTCCTGTTTCTGACCTCAGCTCATAATACCTCAGTAGATGAGTCCTCAAACGTCTTTTCTGCCACTGTAATACTGTCCTTGATTAACAATGCCACACCTCCGCCTCTTTTACATCTTCTCTGTTCTTCCTGAAACACCTAAATCCTGGAACGAGCAACAACCGTTCCTGTCCCTATGGCCACATGGATGATGACATTTTGAAAAATGTCCATATTACAGAGGAAGAGGTGCTGGACGTCTTGAAATGCATAAAGATGAATAAATCCCACGACCTGATCAGGTGTACCTTAGAATTCTGTGGGAAGTTAATGAAGTGAATATGAGGCCCCTTGCTGAGATATTTGTATCATCGATGTTCACAGGTGAGGCGTTAGAAGATTGGATGTTGGCTAAAATGGTTCCACTATTTAAGAGTGGTAGTAAGGAAAAGCCAAGAAAGTATAGACCAGTGAGCCTGACATCAGTGGTGGACAAGTTGTTCGAGGGAATCCTGAGGGGCAGGACTTACGTATATTTGGAAAGGCAAGGACTGATTCGGGGTATTCAGCATGGCTTTGTGTGTGGGAAATCAAGGTGTCATGAACATGACTGAGCTTTTTGAAGAAATAACAAAGAGGATTTATGAGGGTAGAGTGGTGGATGTGATCTGTGTGGACTATAGTAAGGCATTTGACAAGGTTCCCCATGGGACACTGCATAGCAAAGTTTGATCCCATGGAATACAGGGAGAGCTAGCCATTTGGATCCAGAACTGGCTCAAAGGTAGAAGACAGAGGGGGGTGGTGGAGGGTTGTTTTTCAGACTGGAGGCCTGTGACTAGTCATGTGAGTCAAGGATCTGAGCTGGGTCCACTGTTTTTTGTCATTTATATAAACAATTTAGATGTGAATATCGGAGGTACAGTTCGTAAGCTTGCAGATGATACCAAAATTGGAGGTGTAGTAGACAGTGAAGAAAGTTACCCCAGATTACAACAGGATCAGGACCAATTGGGCCAATGGGCTGAGAAGTGGCAGGTGGAGCTTAATTTAGATAAGTGTGAAGTGCTGCATTTTGGGAAAGGAAATCTTAGCAGGACTTATACACTTAATGGTAAGATCCTAGGGAGTGTTGCTGAACAAAGAGACCTTGGAGTGCAGGTTCATAGCTCCTTGAAAGTGGAGTCTCAGGTAGATAGGATAGTGAAGAAGGCATTTGATAAGCTTGTCTTTATTGGTCAGAGCACTGAGTATCAGGGTTGGGAGGTCATGTTGCAGCTGTACAAGACATTGGTTCGGCCACTGTTGGAATATTGCTTGCAGTTCTGGTCTCCTTCCTCTCAGAAAGATGTCGAGTAACTTGAAAGGGTTCTGAAAAGATTGACAAGGTTGTTGCCAGAGTTGGTGGATTTGAGCTATTGGGAGAGGCTGAACAGGCTGGGTCTGTTTTCCTGGAGCATCGGAGGCTGAGGGGTGACCTTGTACAGGTTTATAAAATCATGATGGGCATGGATGGGATAAATAGACAAGATCATTTCTTGTCTGGTTGGGGGAGACCAGAACTAGAGGACATAGGTTTAGGGTGAGAGGAGAAAGATATGAAAGTGACCTAAGGTGCAATCTTTTCACACAGTGAGTAGTGTGGGTATGGAATGAGCTGACAGGGGAAGTGGTGGAGGCTGGTACAATTACAACATTTAAAAGGCATCTTGATGGGTATATGAATAGGAATGGTTTGGAGAGAAATGGCCAAGTGCTGGCAATTGGGACTAGATTGGATTGGGATATCTGGTTGGCATGGACGAGTTGGACCAAAGAGTCTGTTTCTGTGCTGTACATCTCTATGACTCTACGATCCTATAACAGGGTTCTGAGTTGATTGACCAGTCATGATCAAATTGAATGGTGCTGCAGATTCAATGGGCTGAATAGCCTACTCCTGTTTCAGGTTTCTATGCAACAGCCTGACATGGAAAACTCACTGAATAGTATCTGATAGCCTTTGGCCCAGACACCGTGTCCCTCGGTATGCCACATCCCACTGGCATGAAAGACATAGCAGATGCACAGGAGTGGTCACATTTATCCTGAGAATATTCAATATTATTTTTAAAATCTTTAAGCTTTCATGGTGTCAGTTCAAACTAGGGGAAAGGAAACATCCTACTGAGTATTACACAGTGACCTTTGTCAGCAGATGATTCAATGTTTTTCCATCCTGAACATCATTTGAAGGAAGTGTTGAATTTAGCAAACATTCAGAGCTAAAAATCACACAAAACCAGGTTATAGTCCAACGTGGTGCCGTGTGACTTTTAACTTTGTACAGCCCAGCCCAATACCGGTGTCTCCAAATCAGGGCAAACATACAGAACATGAAAATGTGTTGCTGGAAAAGCGCAGCAGGTCAGGCAGCATCCAAGGAACAGGAGAATCGACGTTTCAGGCATAAGCCCTTCTTCAGGAAACGTCGATTCTCCTGTTCCTTGGATGCTGCCTGACCTGCTGCGCTTTTCCAGCAACACATTTTCAGCTCTGATCTCCAGCATCTGCAGTCCTCACTTTCTCCTCAAACATACAGAACATACTTAGATTAGATTAGATTACCTGCAGTGTGGAAACAGGCCCTTTGGCCCAACAAGTTCACACCGACCCTCCAGAGAGAAACCCACCCCTCTATATTTACCCCTGACTAATCCACCTGACACTATGGGCAATTTAGCATGGCCAATTCATCTAACCTGTACATCTTTGGACTGTGGGAGGAAACCAGAGCACCCGAAGGAAACCCATGCAGACATGGGGAGAAATGTGCAAACTCCACACAGACTGTTGCCCGAGGCAGGAATTGAACCCAGGTCCCTGGCACTATGAGGCAGCAGTGCTAACTGCTGAGCCACCCCATGCCACCCCAAAGTTGGACCTATCAATGTCCATTGGACCATAAGAGATAGGAGTAGAATTAAGCCACCTGACCCAGTGAAGTCTGCTCCACCATTGGATCATGGTTCAAATATTTCTCAACTCCATTCTCTGCCCTCTCCTCATCACCCTTGATCCCTTTATGAATCAAGAATATATTTAACTCTGTTTTAAATGCCCTTGATGACTTTGCCTCCACAGCCCTCTGCAACAATGCGTTCCACAGATTAACCACCCTCCGGCTGAAGAGATTCCTCCTTATTTCAGTTCTGTTGGATTGTACCTTCACTCTGAGACTGTGCCCTTGGTTGTCGTCTCCCCTACCAATAGAAACATCTTTTTCACATTCATTCTATCAAGGCCTCTCAGCCTTCTGAAAGTTTTGATGAGAAATGGTGACTTGAGAGCACCACCACTGACTAAACTGGTTAAATCCCGTCTCTGCCAGTCTGACCTATTGGGGTTGGTGAATGAACCAGTGGGGTTGGATGAAGGTAGGTTAATAAACCTACTAGAGTTTACCTTCACTAACCTGCGGTTGAAGATGCAGTTGTCCATTATAGTTTGGATTGGAGTCCGCTGCATAGATCTTGTGAAGGCAAAGTCCTGTTTTCATACGGAGCAGACAATCCAGGACATTATGAGCACTGTCAGATAGACTGAGAGCAGATCTAGCAGCATAAAAAAAAACTGTGCATCCATAAAGCACTGACAGTCATCATCACAAACAGAATTTTACCAGTTTGTTCAGTGATGGTGCTATCAAGTCACCAGTTCTCATCAAACCTTACAGAAGGCTTAGAGGCCTGGATAGAATTTTTGTTAACCACAATCTGTAGCCTCATGGTTCATAGCCCTCTCCCATTACTGTCAATTAAGAGATTAACAAGCTAGATATTGATGGTAGGGGGACTAAACGTTGGAAGACATAGGGTACTAATTAAGTGGATGATGTTGAGCTTATCGAGTTTGTCTTCCAGGCAAGTCAAGAGTCTTCCATCACATCCCTGACTTGTGTATTGTCGATGCTGGGCGGGCTTTGAGGAGTCAGGGGGAGAGTTATTCACTGCAGGATTCCCAGCTACTGACCTGATCTTGAGGCCACATTTTTTCCATGGCTGGCCCAGTTCACTTTGTGACTAATGTTATCAGGATGCTGAGGATGGGGGATTCTGCTCCATGTGCCCACTCCTGTGAAAAAGATGAATGACATATCTGGGAAATCAAGAGATTCTAACCAGCATAGACCTTTGTTCAGCTTCATGTGTGCAGCTGCACTTCAGCAGCTATTGGTTTTCCACCTGCTGTGTGTGAGACAGGAACTTAGGAAGACTTTTCAAAGTAATTGAAGTAATTTTGTCTCCTTTACAATTCACAATAAATGCAGTAGCATCTGTTGTCTTACTAAAGAATGTAATGACACTTAAAAGGGAAAAATAGACACTACATTTCTGTCATCACAATGTATGTATCAACAGGTAAAAGACATATTAACTGCTGGAAGATGTGAATATGTCATGATAAAATTGGATAAAATGATCACATATATTAGTTTCAATATGATTGGGTAATGTAGTCAAGTGTACTATCCTGGAATGCAGATTATGTGAATACAGTTGGGTAGAGGTAGGAGTGAGTAAAAGTGCTAACTTTTGACTAGAAATTATTATCTGTAGGAATAGTCAATTAAGAGCTTGCTATATGTAAAATTAATATAAAATCTTTATTCTTACAAAAGAGATTTAAGTGTATGCTGTTTCTGGACATCTCCCTGCATACATGAATAAGCATTTAAATAAAGAAACTTGAGTCTTGTCTGGTCTAAGAGGAAATCATGGGTAAAGATTATCCTTTCAACATTGCAAGGATTAGAAGCTGTACCTGCCCCGTAAAGAATATGTTTTTCAGCTTGCTACATCTGGGAACTAGAAATCTTTCTGAAACAATGCCACAGAGTATCCCATCACAAAATCGCCATTAGATTACTTACAGCGTGGAAACAGGCCCTTCAGCCCAACAAGTCCACACCGACCTGCAAAAGCACACCCACCCAGACCCATTCCCCTACATTTACCCCTCTACCTAACACTACGGGCAATTTAGTATGGCCAATTCACCTAACCTGCACATTTTTGGACTGTGGGAGGAAACCGGAGCAAACCCACACAGACAGTCGCCTGAGGCGGGAATTGAATCCGGGTCTCTAGTGCTGTGAGGCAGCAGTGCTAACCACTGAGCCATCGTGCCACCCACAATGTATTTGCATGTAGAAAGACTCTGACACTGATCCAGTTTCCTCAGAGCTAGTTCTCAGAGTGTGAGGATGTCGGACTATCCTCTTTTTATCTGTCAGCCAGGGTTCCCTGATTGGACAGATTATCAGGAAATTCATTCTATGGATGATCTGTTTACAATCACAACCCTTTCAAGCCTGCAGTTAAACAGATTGGGGCCAAAGTTTCAGGTCAAAGCGGCTGATGATATCCAACCTGGTGAGGGTTGCTGTTTTATTGCTGTTTTTTTTTTTAATAAAAACTTACTGTTTTTTTCTATAAATATAATATCGGGCTGGTACAATTGCAACATTTAAAAGGCATTTGGATGGGTGTATCAATAGGAAAGGTTTGGAGGGATATCGACTGGCTACTTCGAGGAGAAAGTGAGGTCTGCAGATGCTGGAGATCAAAGTTGAAACTTTATTGCTGGAACAGCACAGCAGGTCAGGCAGCATCCAGGGAACAGGAGATTCGACGTTTCGGGCACAGGCCCTTCCTCAGGCCCTGAGGAAGGGCCTGTGCCCGAAACGTCGAATCTCCTGTTCCCTGGATGCTGCCTGACCTGCTGTGCTGTTCCAGCAATAAAGTTTCAACTATCGACTGGCTACTGGCAGGTGGGACTAGATTGGGTTGGGATATCTGGTCGGAATGGACGGGTTGGATCAGAAGGTCTGTTTCCATGCTGTACATCTCTATGACTCTAATATCTACAAAAATAAATATCTTTATCATTTTAAGAAAGATATGCACTTAGAGCAGATGAGTAAAAGCATTATAGTCTAGTGTCAGAGTTCTCTAAGTCACTGTCATCACCAGTGAGCAAGTTAAAGAGTTGTTAGTGATAGCAAGTCACCTTGAGCAAGAAATCTTAACTAGGTCTTTAATAGGTCGCAATATGCTAGCCCCAACTGAGAAAACACTAACACACGCACGCACACACACACACTTTCTCACAAATTGTCCTTCCTTATCCTGATTTTAACGGTTTTTCTCGAGTGGCAGTCTTTTCGTTAAGATGTCATCTGCTGCAACATGAACATAGAGCTCAGCGGAAGAGAGTCAGCCCATTTTACAACGATCCTGATCCTTGAATTACATTGATGCTGCGGAGAAGCATTTCAACATCGGAAACAATTATCCACAAAATCTTTGTCGGATTTGACAATTCTGACATTGCAGTGCTAAAGAGTGGGAGAGGGATCAAAAAGAAAATCAATTCATTCTTGAAGGCAAGTGTTGTTTATTCTGGTGAAAAAGACAAGTAGCGTCCTTTCAGCCAAAGAATGAAAACTAATTTGATGATGCGCTCATAAGGTGCATCCATCTGAAAAGCTAGATTCAATACAACACATTAGCCACTTTCGCTGGTTACTATATTTGAGTTGTGTTGGGCATTGCCAAACCAAACGTCTGTATTCATTGTGAACATCACCACTGGGACTGAGGAATGAATGCATGTGAACAGCATCCCAGTATAGCAGTACCGGGCAAGAGTATGGCACACTGCAAGTGTGCTTATGGCTTTCCTGCAACCCACTAGAGTGAAATCTTGTTGCAACCTGTCTTTCCCATTCATTAGTAGCCCTCACAATATTGGAGCAGTACAGCAGATCCAAAATAAGTGGACCTAAGTGGAGGAAGAGTGGCTCTTGCGACATTGTCAAGAGGGGCAGTAATTCAGAGATCCAGACTAAGGTTCTGGTGACATGTGCTCAGTTCAACAGGACATTCACAGTAGTTTTCCAAGATGAGCACTGGGTGAAGGGCTTGCCATTCTAGGAGCGGTTGTGGTCTCTGGGACTGTACTTGATGAGGTTTCGAAGGATGAGGGGGTGAATCTTATTGAAACTTACAGGATACTGAGAGGTCTGGATGGGGTGGACGTGGAGAAGATGTTTCGACTTTGACTTGAGGGCCCAGCCTCAGAATGAAGGGATGACCCTTTAAAATGAGAAGAGGAGAAACATCTTCAACCAGTGGATGGTGATTCTGTGGAATTCTTTGCTACAGAAGGCTGTGGAGGATAAGTCATTGAGTATATTTATGACCCTGAGAGACAGGTTCTTGATTAATGAGGGGAACAAGGGTGATATGGAAAAGGCAGGAGAATGGCATTGAGAAACATACCAGCCATGATCACAAATAGGAGAACAGATCGATGGGCTGAATGGCTTAATTCTGCTCCCATATCTTATAGTGTTATGGTCTCATGGACATAGGCTTGAATCCTGCAATGATGTTTCGTGAAAATTGAGTTCAATAAAAAGCTGGCCAAATGATGACTTAGCATCCGTTTTTCTTGTAAAAACCATCTGGTTCAGGAATGTGCTTTTGGAGAGGAATTCTTACCTGCCCTGTAGATAGATCCACAATGCCGTTAGGGTGGGAATTCCAGGACTTTATCACAACAACATTGAAGAAATGGTGGCACAAACAGAAATTGCTGGAGAAACTCAGCAAATTGGGCAACATCTGTGGAGAGAGAAACAGAGTCAATGTTTCAAGTCCAGTGACCCTTCTTCAGAATTGATGGTAGTGAGGAAAATGTGTTATATGTTGAAGTGGGTGGCGGAAAAAGGAGCGAGTGGATAGGTAGAAATGGAGCCCAAAGAAACAGAATGATATTAAGGGAGACAAAGCCATGGATGTTATTATTTTGGGAGGTAAACCAAAGCTGATAGTGGGGTCCATAAGTAGATAAAAGCAGCCCATGTTATGACAGAGCCTAGGGTGTGGAAGTGGGTATAGGACATAGAGGAAGATGTTCAGATTCTAAAACAATTGAACTTGATATTGAGTCCAGGCAGTGAAGGAATACTGATGCATTTCCAAGCCAGGACGGTAAGTGACTTAGAGGGGAAGACACAAGTTGTGATGTTCCACGTATCTGCTGCCCTTGTCCTTATGCGTGGTGGTGGTTTTGAGTTTGAAAGGTGATGTCAAAGTACCCTTCTTCAATGCGTCTGATACCTGATCTGGCCTACACCTGACACTAGACCAACAGTGATGCAATTGACTCAAAACTGTCCTCCTGATAATGAGGAATGGGCAATGAATGCTGACCTAGCCAGCAATGCCACATCCTGTAAATGAATAAAAAGAAAAATTCAGAGTTTTTTTTCATTCTATTTGAATCCCACCAGCTGTTGTGACTTTTATTCAGTTTTCTCAGTGTCTCGCCCAGAAGCATTGTCATTCTCTGTTTCCACAGGAATCCAAGTGTTTCATCAAGTGGATAGTTTTGACTTCACCTGGTAAGGATTCAAGAAAAGAGGGAATTCTTAACGTTGGATCGGGACCAGAATAATTTACTTCAGGGAGCAATTCTGCATAAGAAAATTGGAAATCTGGAACTCTCTACCCTGTAGCTATTGTCTCACATGATTAATCAATTGAGCACTTCAGAATAGGAATGGATAGCTGTTTTTTTTTGCCAGACAAGCGTATTAAGTTTTGTAGTAGCAAAGGAAGTTGCTTAACTTGGACTGTGAATCAGAGCCATGCTGCTGACGAGCAGATGAGATTTAAAACTCTGCCCATATTGTCAGGAGGAGGCAATGGTATAGCCTTAATGTCACTGGACTCCAAAATTCAGATCCCCAGGCCATCTGGGATGTGGGTTTGATTCCCAACATGGAATATGGTGAAATCTGTAATCACTGGGCGATAAAAAAATTACAAAATCTGGGGGTGTAAATACTAACAATCGCTTTTAAAAACCCATCAAGTACACAAATGGTTTTTAGGAAAGAAAATCTGTCACCTTTCCCTTGTCTCGCTGACGTATGAGTCCAGACCCAAGCCAAAGTGATTTGCCTGTATCTGCCCTCTGGGCAATTAGGGATAATTTCTGGTCAACCCAGGGATAACCTCAACTCATGGACTAAAATGAAAAAAAAATTTTGAAATTGCCTGTCGCTTTAAATAATAAGAAAATTCTTACTTACAATTTGGGGACTTGCCCATGCGGTCTGGCTGCCAGAAGTGAAACTCAAACTGAAGCCCATTGTCAAGAGGGCAACTTATTTTTTAACATAGTTTCTCTCAGTATTCCATGGATGAAGGACAGCTATTGTATTTGTGAAACAGAGACAAAGAAGTTACTGCTGTGGAGAAACAGAGGAACCGGATTGGTTTTGACAACCAGTGATTTCCATTCAGAAGAAAGAGAATAGAATGGACAGGACCCTTGAAGGTTTAGGGACAGTTGTCAAGCTGTTGTTTGCAGATGATAACTGTAACTTGAAAAGCTTGGGCGGAATGTAACGATTATTGAAGGACAGCACAATTCTGTTCGCCCTGCTACAGGGAGGATGTTATTAAAGTGGAAAGGGTGCAAAAACAATTTACAAGGATATTACTGAGATTGATTAGATTTAAGTTATAAGGTCAGACTGACTAGGCTGGGATGTTTTGTCTTGGAGTGCAGGAGGCTGAGAGTGAGATTATAGAGGTTTATAAAATCATGAGAGGCATAGATAAGATGAATTGCTGAGGTCCTTTCCCCAGTGTAGGGGAGTTCAAAACTAGAAGGCATAGGTTAAAGGTGAGATGGCAAAGGGACAATTTTTTCCTACACAGCGTGGCTCATATGTGGAATGAGCTGCTAGAGGAAGTAATAGATGCAGGTAGAGTGGCAATACTTAAAAGGCATTTGGAAACATACATGGATGGGAAAGGTATAGTGGGATATGGGCCAAATGCTAGCAACTGCGATGAGTTGGCATGTTTGGCATGGATGAGTTGGACTGTTGGGCCGGTTTCTGTGCCGTGCGACACCACGATTCTATCTTTCTGAGTTTTAAACTGGCATGTTGTAGAGCTGGCAATGACAATGAGACTGTTCCCAAACGCTATATTATTGCCAGGAGTACGGTTCCCTGCCTGAGGATTTCATATGAACAATTCAAGTTGTGTGAGTGAGTTAAGACAAAAGGATCTTTAGATTTATGCATTAATTGTCTTTTAAATACTGTTTGATTGAGTTTTCTGAGACTGTTAAAGTTTCAAAATGTGAAACCTTGCCCTTTTGGCTCTTTCCTTCAGGTACGGGGAAATGTGTCTGCTTTTAAAATGTCATTGCAGGGACCAAAATAATGGTTTCTTGTTCCTTGATAACAGTCAAGTGCCTTGTGGGTTAGAAAATGCTGCACTCCCTATGTGCAAAAAATGTCCCTGAAATGATGTTTCAGGACTGATTGTTGAAAATTGTAGACAAGTCAGAGTAGCAGCTGTGGTTTTGGGGTTTTGGCCAGTCTACATACTAGAGCACACACTACCTAATCTCCTGACATAGCTTTGTGTCTTAAAAGCAAAGATGAGAGGATTTAGATACAGAAGTGTGCAATCTCCTTGATGGGAAATAGGTCTGGTTCCTGTTAGCTATTTCACAGACAACATACAATGCATAATATAATCAAAATACTTCCATTAGTATGGAGGAGAAGCTGCATTGAAATCACACTGAGTGTGCTGCGTACTCTAATGAAGTCATCACTGCTCCTCTTTTGCGAAAGAAATAAAGGTTCACTTGGTCACTTGCCAATTCTGTCATTTAAAACATTTAGATAATGCAAACTGAACATTTTGAAATACTGAGTGCACAGCCAAAGAAATGCAATTGTAGTGTTAGATTGCCGGAGGCGCAAGTAATTAGTCTGGGTTTTAAAATAAACCAGAAAACCAAAGTTTCCATTTGGAGATGGCCTTTGCTGACTACCTTGCCTTAACTGCCAAAATCTTGCAACTATTTGTTAGTCAGTCTCTTAAATGTGGCTGGAGCGTTTTTCATACCAAATGGCACGACTTTGAACTGATATAGGAGAAAGTGAGGACTGCAGATGCTGGAGATCAGAGCTGAAAATGTGTTGCTGGATGCTCTCAGTTTTTGTGGGTGTGGAGAGGCTGTGAGGGTGAATGTGGGGTGTTCTGGGATGTGGTTGCTTGTAGATACAGAACCAGACTTCCTTTTTATTTATTCATAGGATGTGTTTGACACGAGCTAGGCCAGAAATTATTTCCTGTCCCAAACAGCAGTTAAGAGTGGGTTTGGAGTCATGTGTAAGCCTGGACCAGGTAAATGATAATTTGTTTCCCTGAAAGACATGAGCAAATCAGATGGATTTTTATGACAATCAACGTGTTGCTATTAGGCCAGTTTATGAATTCAAACTTCACTATCTGCCGTGCGAAATTTAAACTCAAAATGTCCTCAGAATATTAACGTGGAGTTTTAGATTTCTAGTCCAGTGGCATTAGCATGGAGTCATAACCTTATCCCTGAATTGAAACTGTGCAAATATTTTGAGACCATTAGGAAGAAGGGGCAATAGAACTTGAGATTGCTTTTAAATTGGATGTCAAAGAAGTTAAGGAAGAGATTTGCAGAGAACATTCCACAGCATCAAGTCTAGATTAGATTAGATTCCCTACAGTGTGGAAACAGGCCCTTCGGCCCAACCAGTCCATACCGACCCTCTGAAAAGCAACCCACCCAAACCCATTTCCCTCTGACTAATGCACCTAAAACTATGGGGCAATTTAACATGGCCAATTTACCTGACCTGCACAACTTTGGACTGTGGGAGGAAACCCACAGATACAGGGAGAATGTGCAAACTCCACACAGACAGTTGCTGGAGGCTGGAATCAAACCTGGGACCCTGGTGCTGTGAGGCAGCAGTACTAACCACTGAGCTACCATGCCATCTAGAAGTAAGTCAATATGTTTGAAAGGGATGACATGAACTTAAGGTGACATGACCCAAGATGCCGGACTCTGATGAAGACAGTAGATGCTGTAAATCAGAAACAAAGACAGAAGTTGCTGGAAAATCTCAGCAGGTCTGGCAGCATCAGTGAAGAGAAATCAAAGTTAACCCATTGGGTCTGGTGACACTTTGTCAGATGAAGACTGTGATCCGAGCTTGGGGAAGGTTACAAAGCTGGTCATCAAGAATGTAATAAAACTCAAACAATTGATCAGTGAGTGCACAATATACTCTGCACAGCTGGTTTTAAACTGGTAGCTTGCACTTTTAGCTTGAGGTAAACTGCATCCACTGTTATATTTAGCTTTGGAGGAACTGAGATCATGTGTGGATGAGTAAGATTGCTGTGGAGGGCAACAAAGAGAGAGCAAGTCTGTGACTCTGAATGTCCATGAATAGAATTGCAAAGGGCAGTATATCAGTAGAGATGTAGTTGCTGATGACACATTGTGAATAATGGTAGAACCACAGAAAATTAAGGATTTTAATGAGATTCCAACTCTGAAGTCAATTGATGACCTGCAAAGATTTTTAGGGATTTTAAACAAATTAATTATTTTTGCTTAATTTGGCAACTACAATGGAACCTGTCACAATCATGTTCTTGTGACCTATGTGTTTCTTGTCAAAACAATGGATCATTGAACAAATTATTTACGGACATGTTGGATTATTAAGTAAGGCAGGTTTATCTATTTTAGAAATGATGAACATTCAAGCCATTGAGGACTAGGAATATAAATTCTGAAAATGTAATTCAGTAACTATGTCGAAAATTCTTGTATGGATTATACTTAGTCCACAGAGTGGACATTGAATGTTGCACTTAGAAGGGTCAAGGAACTTCAGACAGAAATACTTTAAGGGAAGAGACGCAATTCAAAAACTGACTGTTGCAGAGATAATGGAGACTGATTACCACTTCAGCAGAAACTATCTGCTGAGAGTTATACCTCATACTGTATTTGTGACATGAGGTAAATATACTAGATGTATATTTCTGTTTCTCCCTTTCCAGGACCAAATAAGAAGAGTTGCAAAAACAGTACAGTCCTGGATCTCAGTGTTGCTAGTCTGGTGCTCCAGTTCTAGAGGATTGCTATGAGCTGCGAAGATCACAGCTGAACAATATCCACTCAGCATCATCATGCTTTCCTCCCTCTCATTGATTCCTCAAAACAAGCTGCAAATCAACAAAACCAGCATTGAAAAGGAAACAGGGCAACTCTGCTCGTTAATATGCAAAACAAAAGAATCACCAGACCAAATGTTCAACTGTCAAGATAGCATTACCAGAATCGTCTATTGTTTCGAGGGGAAAGTGAGGACTGCAGGTGCTGGAGATCAGAGCTGGAAATGTGTTGCTGGAAAAGCGCAGCAGGTCAGGCAGCAAACAAGGAACAAGAGAATCGACGTTTCGGGCATAAGCCCTTCTTCAGGAATTCCTGAAGAAGGGCTTATGCCCGAAACGTCGATTCTCCTGTTCCTTGGATGCTGCCTGACCTGCTGCGCTTTTCCAGCAACACATTTTCAGCTCATCTATTGTTTCACCATATATACCTCTTGGACAAATTTGAAGACTAACACATCTATCCTTTATTCCTATTATTGAATTCTCAATTCTCATTCCTAATTACTGTGTATGCTTGTTGCATATTGTTATTTTTTCTTGTAGTTTATTAATTAATATATTCACTCACTCTTTAATCTTTGAAAGCCTGGCTAAACTGATTCCTTTTAAATCATAATGGCCTTAGAACTGGGAAAGTCATCCACGAGGGAAGACATAGTGTTTTGTTAACCTTGTTGTGAGCAACTGGGGTAAGAAGTGGTAAAATAAATAAATGGATTCAGAACCCCTCTCCTCATCTGAATATATTATGATAGTGGGCTGTCCTGCATGGATGTTTGTGACCTGGGGATGCTAACCTGGGAAGCATCATAATATTTTCAAAAGAACAGGGTCGTGCTGACTTCCACAGAATTCCTAGTCCATTACAATGTGCCCTTTCCAAATACCATAGCTGCTGATGCTTCAACTATGGGGTTGTGAAGAATGCTCTTTCAGAAGCAAACCAGACGCAAATCAGAGAAAAGCATATAATGCCTCATGGCTATCATCAGAAATCAAGTGTAATGTCATGTAGAAAGAGGCTTTCACAGTCACATGGGCTTGTGAGAGATTTCCAGATGATATCTTTGGCCAGAAAATGTCTACGTAGGCAGAGCACAAATCCCTGTGAAATAAGAAAGAGGCAGCAAGGATGCTTTCACAGACACAAACAATTTTAAAAAGGACAGAGAGGCCAAAGAGTGCTGGGAACATAAATTCTGAGAATGCAATTCAGTTACTGCCTGGAAAATTTATTGGATGGTACTCTAGCTTATGAGGTTTATTTATAGAACAGTGTATATGCAAGGAAAGCTACAGATGGTGACAGATGTACTGTCCTGAGTGATGGTTGATCAACATACCAAGCAAAGTTCATTTGTGAAATTGAATTATATTCTCAGACGATGGCAGTTTAGTGGCCACCAAGCTACGGGCAGCTCAATCAAACCCAAAAGGAACAGAAGAGCAACTGAGAATGTTACACAAGTCATCAGTATCATGTCGGAGGTTAACCAGACAAAAGGTACAGTGGGTTGCATCACAAAGTTGGTCCTTTCTTTCTAAAAGCTGCTCCTTAGCTCAAGGATACTATGTCCTTGATTTTTATTCAGAGGGTTCGTAACCCAGGCCAGGCACGTTTTAGAAGTGTCTTGATTTACCGGTAGGTGTGCTGCTGTCTCTGGGTTGAAAAGCCAGAGGAGACGCAAGCAACTGAAGACATGAAGGATGTTTTCCCAGGAATTTTCCCTGATTGTGTGGTCACAAGATCACAGAGGCACAAGCGGAAGCAGGAGCAATCAAAAAGCACTGATAAGGAAACTGACATAGCTTTATCAGAAACTTTCCTTGATCAGTTAAATGGAACAGTGAAGGAGCAATAGGTAAACGTGCAAGTATCTTTAGCTCTGCTACACTGATTGAATTATAGCAGAAAGGTGAGAACTTAAAACAGTTATTTCAAAAGACAATTACAGAGAAGCAAAACATGTCAGCTAATCAGCTAACCACAGGCAGTAAAACATGCACCTTTAATTCCTATTTCAGCATTTGAGGAACCTTTCTCAAGAGACTTGATTGATTGCATAGGTCTCCTGCCTCAAACAAAAAGTGGGAATAAGTATTTATTAACAATAACGGATGTGTTGACCAGATTTCCAGAGGCAATCCCATTTCGCAACATCAAGGCCAAAAGGATTGTAGAAAAATTACTTAAACATTTTACGAGATACAGACTGCCAGTAGAGATCCAGTCAGATCCAGGATCTAACCTAGCATCCAAACATTTCAGGGAGGTCATGGATAACTTGAGAATAAAGCAATTCAAATCTACTGTGTACCATCCCAAATTGCAGGGAACGCTAAAGAGATGGCATCAAACACTAAAGACCAGGTTGCAGGCTTATGGTCAGGATTATCCAGATCACTGGGATAAGGGAGTTCTGTTTGTACTTGTTGCGATCAGAGATGCACCAAATTAATTGTCCATATACAGTCCATTTAAATTAATATTTGGGCATGAAGTAAGAGGACCATTAAAACTGATTAAGGAGAAACTAATAAGTCAGAATTCAGAGACCATCCATTTGGATGATGTGTCAAAGTTTAGAGAATGATTAAATAGAGCTGGAGAGTTGGCTAGACAGCATTTAAAAGTATCACAGCATGCAATGAAACAGGAAGGCAATAAGAAATCACAAATTCGCAATTTTGCAATTGGGGATAAGGTATTGGTATTACTTCGAGAACAGGGGAGCCTTTAAAAACCAGGCTTAGTGGACCTTATCAAATTGAGAAGAAATTGAGTGAGGTGAACGACTTGATAAGGACTCCAGACAGGAAGAAATCTCACAGAATGTGTCATATGAATATGATCAAAAAGTATTTTGATAGGGAAAGAAAGCAAGAGGAGAAGGTGTTAATGATTACAGCATAGAAGGAAGAACCACGTTCAGAGGATTCTGAATTGGACATTCCTCAAATCAAATTGGACAATGAGGAAGTTGTCAAAAATTAGAATAAATTATTGAGTTACCTTACACAAGAAAGTCGAAATGACCTGGAAGACTTATTACCATCACTTAGGGGGATATGCAGAAATAAACTGGGAAGTAGTAATCTAATTATGCATGATGTACGGATAGGAGATGCTGTTCCGATTAAGCAATTATAGGCATAACCCTCTAAAGTTGGCACAGGTTCAGAAGGAGATAGAGCAATGCTCCAAGATGGCATAATCGAAGTGAGTTACAATAACTTGAGCTCACCTACAGTCATGGTGCCAAAGCCAGATGGTACCCAAGGTTATTTGCGGACTATCGCAAAGTCATTGTCATTACAAAGACTGATGCATATCCAATTCCACGGTTGGAGGACTATGTCGGAAAAGTGGGACAAGCAACTTACATCACTAAGTTGGATTTGCTCAGAGGCTACTGGCAAGTACCTCTGTCAGAGAGTACAAAAGCAATTTCAGCTTTCGTAACGCCAAATGGACTATATCAGTTCCAAGCTGAAAATGTGTTGCTGGAAAAGCGCAGCAGGTCAGGCAGCATCCAAGGAGCAGGAGAATCGACATTTTGGGCATGAGCCTGAAGAAGGGCTCATGCCCGAAACGTCAATTCTCCTCCTCCTTGGATGCTGCCTGACCTGCTGAGCTTTTCCAGCAACACATTTTCAGCTCTGATCTCCAGCATCTGCAGTCCTCACTTTCTCCTATATCAGTTCAAAGTCGTGCCATTTGGTATGAAAAACGCTCCAGCCACATTTAAGAGACTGACTAACAAAGGCATTGCCGGATTACCCAACTGTGTGGTGTATATTGATGACCTGGTGATTTTTAGTCACTCATGGAAGGAACATTTACAGTATTTATCGGACTTGTTCAATCGACTTCGGAAGGCAGGCACGGTGGTAAACCTGGCTAAAAGTGAATTTGCCAAAGCCCAAGTTACCTTCCTGGGCCATATTATTGGACATGGACAAATGGCCCCACGAGATGCAAAAATGAAAGTAATTGGGGAATTTCCCACACCGTCAACAAAACAAGCAGTACGACGGTTCCTGGGATTGAATGGATTTTACCGAAAATTTGTGCCGAATTTTAGCAGTGTGGCTGCTCCAATCACCGAATTGTTAAAAAAGGGCAAGAACTTTCAGTGAACAGAGGACTGTCAAAAGGCATTTGACAGCCTAAAAACCATGTTAACCACAGCCCCAGTATTAGCTACACCAGATTACACAAAGCCTTTTAAGGTGGATATTGATGTCAGTGATGTGGGTGTCAGTGCGATGCTCCTGCAGTAGGATGACAAGGGGCTAGAAAGACCCATTGGGTATTTTTCCAGGAAGTTGAACGTTCATCAACAGAAATATTCAACGGTGGAGAAAGAGACTTTAAGCTTGGTGATGGCATTACAATATTTTAGTGTTTATATTACCAACAATGCATCTGAGACAATTTTATGCACTGATTATAACCCGTTGTCATTTGTGGAAAAATTTAAGGACAAACATGCCAGCCTGTTTAGACGGAGCCTGTTGTTACAGCCATTCAGTTAGACAATTGTGCAGGTGGCAGGTCGCGAAAACATGATAGCCGATGCGTTATCGAGACTTGAATGAGATACGGGGGCAATTGTTGATGGGTGTACCGGGCCCTGAATTTGCATGTAGTTGTGCATGTTTGCATACTTATAGTTAGTATTGTGTGTATCTGTGTTTAGACTACTAACCGGGTTTTTCAAGGGTTTTAAAAGTAAAGCCATCTTTTGGTATTCATGTTTTTCTTTAAGGAGGGAGGTGTCACAAAGCTGGTCCTGTGTTTTCTAAAAGCTGTTTGTTGCCTCAAGAGTACTTTGTCCTTGATTTTTTTCAGAGGGATCGTAAACCAGGCCGGACTCTGATCAGAGTGGTTTGATACAGATATTAAAGGGTATTGAGAGGCCTTTGTGTTTATATGTAAGCAGATGAGACTTCAGGCCAAAGTGGTTATGTTTTAGAAGTGACCTGTATAATGAAAGGGGAGTAGTCAGCTCTAGCTGAGCAGTTTAGTTCAGTCCAGAACTAGTTGGGAGTTCAACATTGAGCGGTGTGGAAGCAAACTCCCTCTCATTCTGCCCTTCTACCTTCAACCTGAACAAAATGCTGATGCAGCCACACTTGGAATATTGTATAAAGTTCTGGTCTCCATATTTTGCGAAGGATGTGGAAACATTGGAGGAGGTCCAGAGGAGATTTACCAGGATGTTGCCTGGTCTGGAGGGAAGGTCTTATGAGGAAAGGCTGAGAGACTTGAACCTGTTCTCATTGACAAGAAGAAGGCTAAGGGGGATTTGATAGAGACATACAAGATGATCAGAGGATTAGATAGGGTATACAGTGAAAGTCTTTTTCCTCGGATGATTATGTCAGCGTTTACGAGGGACCATAGCTACAAATTGAGGGGTGATAGATTTAAGACAGATGTCAGAGGCAGGTTCTTTACTCAGAGAGTGGTAAGGGTGTGTAACACACTATCTGCTATTGTAGTCAACTCAGCCACATTAGGAAGATTTAAACAATCCTTAGATAAGCGCATGGATGATTTTGGGATAGTATAGGGGGACGAGCTGAGAATAGTTCACAGGTCGGTGCAACATCAAGGGCTGAATGCCTGTTCTGTGCTGTATTGCTCTATGTTCTATGTTCTATGTTCTAAGCATATGTTCCATTTATAATGAGCGTTAGGACTGTTGTGTATATTAGGAACAGCATAATTAAGTCTAGTTTGGATAGACTAAGTTCTGTAGGGGTAATTCTGTTCTTTGTGTTTCATCGTGTAATTTGTGAATACATTTTTTGTCTGTTTTAAACTTGGTAGTCAACCTCGCTAACTTAATCTGGATAATTTTCATCGTACAAGTACACAACCCTTTATGCAAATTCCTGAAATCCAAAAAGTTCCAAAATCCAAAGGTTTTTACATGAAGTTTTTTTTCCTCATTAACAAGGCTGTTTGGTACCCAACTCCACATCCACTCGATGTGTGTCACTCAGATGCGATGTGTGGAGGGGTAGCCCAGCATTGGCAGGCCTCAATTCTATTTTACGGCCCATTTTACTCACAGTACGTCTTTTGTTTGGGAAGATTTTTAAAAATTTTACCATCAAACTGTCACTTATTCTGAATTGTGAAAACCAGTTGGTCCTGAGCATTTCAGATAAAGGATTGTGCACCTGTACACTTACCAAAACAATTTGCAAAGTTATGGTCTGGGCTGCCTGCTCAAGAATATTTTGAGTGCTCTGGCCTAGTCCATAACAGTTGGCCATGAAATCCCTTTTTGCACATTATCAGCATTTCACAGTATGAATGGGTGGTCATTTCAGCTTCACTGCAGAATGAAGAAGTGCCAGATCAGAATCAAAACATTAACTCTGTTTCATTCTCATCTAGAAGTTGCCAGGCCGGCTGAGTTTCTCCAGCACTTTCTATTTTTAATTGTAGTATTCCTGATGTGATTATGTCAGACAATGGACCACAACTTGCTAATGAGTGTGTCAGTCAGTTTGCAGACAGGTCTGGATTTGAACAGGTCACAGGCTCACTGAGGTACCAATAATAAAATGAGGAAGCTATGAGTGAGGTCTGGATGGTCAAGCCATTTCCCTTGATTTACTCATGTAATATGGGTGTCACTGACTGGGCCAGCATTTGTAATCCATCCTTAGTTGTCCCTGGAGAAGATGGTGGGGAGCTGCCTTAGAACATAGAACATTACAGCGCAGTACAGACCGTTTGGCCCTTGATGTCGAGCTGACCTGTGGAGCCAATCCGAAGCCAATCTATCCTACACTATTACATCATCATCCATATGCTTATTCAATGACCACTTGAATGCCCTTAAAGTTGGCGAGTCTACTACTGAGCCTTCTTGAACTGCAACAGTCCACCTGCTGCATATTGACTTGCAACGCCTGTCAAGAGGGAATTCCAGGATTTTGAGCCAGTGACAGTAAAGGAATGGTGATATATTTCCAACTCATGAAGTTCAGAAGGGAACCTGCAGGTGTGGTGTTCCCATATATCCGCTGCCCTTGTCCTTTGAGATGAAAGTGGTCACAGTCTTTGTGGCTGTGGTATCAATCAAGTAGGCTGCATTGTTCTGGATGGTGTTGACCTTTGTGAGTTTTGTTGGAGCTGTATCCATCTAAACAAATGGGGAGTATTCCATCACATTCCTGAAATTTGCCTTGTCGATGGTGGTCAAGCTTGGGGAGTCAGGAGTTGAGTTACTCGCCACATTATTCCTAGCCTCTAACCTGCTCTTGGAGCTATTGTGTTTATATGGTGAGTCAATGTTAACCCCGAGGAGGTTGATAGCGGGATGAGAGATAACTTGATAGAGCAGTACAAGATGATGAGAGACAGAGATAGAATGGATAGCCAGAGACTTTTTCCCCAGGGCAGAAATGGCTATCACGAGGAGTCATAATTTTACGGTGATTGGAGGAAGGTTTATGGGAGATGTCAAAGGTAGGTTCAGTGAAGATAACAATATTGAAAGTCAAGGGGTGATGTTTAGATTATTTCTCATTGGAGATGGTCATTGTCTGGTATTTGTGTGGCTCAAATGTTACTTACCACTTACCAGTCCAAGCCTAGATATTGTCCAGATCTTGCTGCATTTGAACATGGACTGCTTTAGTATCTGAGGAGTCACAAATTCTGAACATTATGTAATCATTAGTGAACATGATGGAACAAAGGTCATTGTTGAAGCAGCTGAAGATGGTTGGGCTTAGGACGCCATCCTAAGGAACTCCTGTAGAGATGTCCTGGAGCTGAGATAACTGACCTCCAACAATCACAACCATCTTCCCATGTGTCAGGGATGACTCCAATCAGAGGAGAGTTTATCCCCTGATACCCATTGATTGCTTGGGCCCCTTGATGCCATACTCAGTTGAGTGTATCCTTGATGTCAAGCGCTGTCACTCACATCACACCTCTGGAATTCAGCTCTTTTGCCCTTGTTTGAGAGGGTTGTTTAGAAGGCGTATGGTGTATTGGCTATTATTAGCAGGGGGATTGAAAGAGTTGCAAGTTTATGCAGCAGCTCTATAAATCCCTGGTTAGACCACACGTGGAATATTGTGTTCAATTCTGATTGCCTCATTATAGGCAGGATGTGGAAGCTTTAGAGAGGGTACAGAGGAGATTTATCAGGATGCTGCATGGACTGGAGGGCATGTCTTATGAAGAAAGTTTGAGCGAGCTAGGGCTTTTCTCATTGGAGTGAAGAAGGATGAGAGGTGACTTGATAGAGGGGTACAAGATGATGAGAGGCAGAGATAGAGTGGATAGCCAGAGACTTTTTCCCCAGGGCAGAAATGGCTATCACGAGGGGTCATAATTTTATGGTGGTTGGGGGAAGGTTTCTGGGAGATGTCAGAGGTAGGTTCTTTACACAGTGATTGGTGAGTGCACTGCCAGTACTAGAGTCAGATATATTAGGGGCATTTAAGTGACTTTTCAATAGGCACATGGATGTTAGTAAAATATTGGGTATTTAGGTTAATTTGATCTTACAGTAGGTTAAAAAGTTAGCACAACTTTGAGGGCTGAAGAGCTGTTCTGTGCTGTACTGTAATAAGGTCAGGGGCTGTGTGGCCCTGGTAGAACCCAAACTGGGTGTCACTGAGCCCGTGCAGCTTGATAGCACTGTTGATGACACCTCCTATCACTTTATTGATGATTCAGCATAATTGTGTCAGTTGGGTTTGTCCTGCCTTTTATGTTTCGGATGTACCTGACGAATTTTCCACATTGTTGTAACTGTACTGCAACAGCTTGGCTAGGGGAGTGACAGGTTCTGGACACAAATCTTCAGCACAATTGCAGGAATGTTGTCAGGGCCCATAGCCTTTGCAGTATCCAGTGTCTCTAACTATTTTGTGATATCACGTGGAATGAATCAAATTGGCTGAAAATTGGTATCTGTAATGCTGGGGACCACTGCTGTAGATTGAGATGGATCATCCACTTGGCACTTCTGGCTGAAAATTTCTCTGAAAGCTTCAACCTTCTCTTTCGCACTGATGAGCTGGGTTCTTCCATCATTGATTAGATTAGATTAGATTACATTACAGTGTGGAAACATGCCCTTCGGCCCAACAAGTCCACACCGACCCGCCGAAGCGCAACCCACCCATACCCCTACATTTACCCCTTACCTAACACTACGGGCAATTTAGCATGGCCAATTCACCTGACCTGCACATCTTTGGATTGTGGGAGGAAACCACACAGTCAGTCGCCTGAGGCGGGAATTGAACCCGGGTCTCTGGCGCTGCGAGGCAGCAGTGCTAACCACTGTGCCACCGTGCCGCCCACCATTGAGGATGGAGGTATTTGTTGAGCCTCCTCCTCCAGTGAGTCACTTGATTTTCCATCACCATTCATGATTGGATGTGGCAGGACTGCAGAGTTTAGGTCTGATCTGTTGCTAGTGGGATTGTTTAGCTCTGTCGATCACTTGCTGTTTATGCCATTTGGCATGCAAGTAGTCCTGTTTGGACCCTTCACCAGGTTGGCATCTCATCTTCAGATATGCCTGGTGCTGCTCCTGGAATGCGCCCCTGCACTCTCCATTGAACCAGGGTTGATCCCCTGGCTTGATGGTAATGGTTGAGTGGGGGATATACTGAGGTTACAGATTGTGCTGGAGTACAATTCTACTGCTGTTGATGGCCCACAGTGCCTCTTGGATGCCCAGTCTTGGGTTGCTTGTTCAGTTTGAAGTCTGTCCTATTTAGCACGGTGATTGTCACACACAACATGATAGAGATTATTCTCAAAGTGAAGGCAGGACTTTGTCTCCACAAGGACTGTGCAGTGGTCACTCTTACCGATACTATCATGGACAGAGGTATCTGCAGCTGGCAGATTGGTAAGGATGAGGTCAAGGGTGTGTTTCCCTCTTGTTGGTTCCCTCACCACCTCCTGCAGAACCAGTCTGGGATTTATGTCCCTTAGGACCCAACTAGCTCGATCAGTAGTACTGCTGCCAATACACTCTTGATGTTGGTTATTTAAACCCCACAACTAGAGTCCATTTTTTTGCCCTTGCCACCATCACTTTTAAAATTAGAATCCCTACAGTGTGGAAACAGGCTCTTCAGCCCAACAAGCCCACACCAACCCTCCAAAGAGTAAAAAATAACTCAGACCCATTCCCCTATCTTATCATCCTATATTTACCCCTGACTAATGCCCCTAATCTACACATCCCTGACCACTTAGGGCAATTTAGCATGGCCAATTGACTTAACCTGCACATCTTTGGATTGTGGGAGGAAACCAGAGCACCTGGAGGAAACCCACGCAGACACGATGCAAATGTGTAAACTCCACACAGACAGTCGCCCGAGGCTGGAATCTAACCCGGGTCAGTAGCGCTGTGAAGCAGCAGTGCTAACCACTGAACCACCATGCTGCCCCATTTATGCCACATTGTTAAATTACCAGATCATCGCACTTCTGTATGGCCTGTCAGAGTTCCTGGGTGTGCAAAATGCCGAACCCTCAACTCCATTTCTGACCAGGGAAGGTAACCCTCCAGTTAGACACATGGGTCTACCAAAATATCTTGAATCATGGTACAATTATGCATGTGATACATATTCACTGGAGTTTATAAGAGTGACAGACAATTTCAGCGAAATCTATAAAAATCTAACAGGACTAGACAGAGTAGATTCAGAAAAGATGTTCCTAATGAGGGAGGTGTCCAGAACCAGGAATTACAGCCGATAGATAAATGGTAGACCACTTAGTATTACGTCAAGAAGGAATTTCTACACCAGGAGTGTGGTGAGTCTGTGGAATTCTGAGCCACAGAGAGAAGTTGAGGCCAAAACATTGTATGATTTCAAGAAAGAGTTAGATAGACCACTTGAGCTAAAGACATCAAAGGGTTTGAGAGAAAAGTGGGAACAAGATTTAGATAATCAGCCATGTTTGGAATAAATGGTGAAATAGGCTAAAAGGGCCAAATGGCCTCCTTCTGCTAATTTTCTCTCAACATTTTGTATATTTCTAAGCAACAGATCTGTCATGAACATCTTCCATACTTAGCAGGCATCACTATATGAGATGTTGGCCCGTTTGAGCCAAGGGCAACCGATTTAGATATGGGACCGTAACAGGTAAGGTTTTGCAAATAAACAGAGATTGGGTTTTGTTTGTCCAGTGACAGAAGTGGTATGAAGGAACTTTCAGAACCACATCCCATCGCAAATCAATCGTCGATCAATACTTATTTGGAACAAATTGAATGAGGAGCATCATAACAGAAATACCTGAGAGACCTCACATTATGACGAACAGAATCAAAGTCCCCTCAACATACGAATGTTGAAGACTACATTAAGATCATCCCAATCCGATGATGCTTTATAATCCTGGGTGGGGCCGAATGAAATCTCAATCAAATCTGCACCTTCCTAACTCACGATTTCCATCTCGATGGACAAGGGCAGCCGATACATGGGAACCTCACCCCCTGTAAGTTCCCCTCCAAGCCACTTACCTTAATTCAAAATATATCACTTCCTTTCACTGTCACTGGGTTAAAATCCTGGAATTCCCTCCTAACCCCACCGTGGGCCCACCAACAGCATGTAGATTGCAGCAATTTAAGATGGCAGCTCACCACCACATTCTCAAGGAATAAATGCTGGCCAGTCAGTAATGCCCATGTTCCATGAGTGAATTAAAAACAACAGTATTCACAACAGGGCTCAAATTAGACCTGTAATTACTAATGGATAGGATGGTTTGAATTAAATAGAGAAACCCAAGGTTGAAGTATTAGCTCTTGGCTTCATCTCTTTCGTGGTCCAGATGCATTAACCAAACTGAATTCACGAGGTGAAACTCAACCATCAATTCTCTCCATTATCTAAAAGATACCTGACAAACAGAACAATGCTCTTTTGTAGTCTGAGAAGCATTCTCCAGTCATTATCCACTTGTGGCCTGAAGCCCTTGTACACTATGATATCTATTGAACAAAACGGGAGGGAGGGCGCTCATTGTCAACTAATGAATCAGTCTCAATGCAAAATTATGAGTATGCTCAAAGACTGCATTCACATTTGAATTTGCCTGAGAGTTACATTTGTTATGGGGCAGGGGGTTGTGAATGAGATGGGGATGTGAATGTTTTTGTTTGCATTAGGCTAATGTTTGGAAAGATTTTCTTTCTTTTATACAATAAACAATTCTCCTCACATCTGTGAGCACGAAAAGAATAAGCAGAATCTTGGGGGAGTGCAGAACATGATATTGCAGCTCATCATTGCATGCTTGTTATTCCACAGAGTTGTTGAAAGATAATTGTATCACTTATATTCTGCTGTTACGGAGCATGCTGTTTTTGAGGTGTCTTTACAACGTTTTCCGGCGCTCCGTATTTTCAACATCTACATGCTTATAAAGGTGACTGCTCTACCACTTTCTCAGATATGCCAAGGGAATTCTTAACTTCGTGTTCAAACTCATGGGAATGGGTTTTTGTTTTGAATATCAAGATACTCACTATCTTTTGGGCTCATTGTATTTGCTTCTCATTCAGATTATAAAGGGGACTGATTAAATTCATTCAAATGTGTGTTGATTTGCTAAGTTTGTTAACTGTGACACTTACGGTCCGATGTTGATCTCTGAGCCTCATGGCTGTAGGTTCAGGTTCCACTGCAATGTATATACTGCAGGTTCATACTGTTGGTGACAGTGCTAAACTATCGAAGGTACAGCAGTGTGCACTACCTACAAGATTCACTGCAGAACCTCACCAAAGATCCTCGACAGCAACTTCCTAACTCACCACTTCCATTCAAAGTTCAAGGACGGCAGTGACATGGTACACCGCCCCATGCAAGTTCCCCTCCAAGCCACTCACCTGAATTCAAAATGTATCACTTTCTTTCAGTGTCACTGGGTCAAAGTCCTGGAATTCCCTCGTTACCCATCCATCTGATGAGACATGAAACTAAACCCTTCCTTGCATTCTTAATGGGTATATAGTCTTGTGGCACTGTTTCAATGAGGAGCATTGGAGTTGTATCATTCAACTAACATTACAGAGGCAGATTATGTTGTCATTGCCATGTTGTTGATGGAGACATACAGCATGGAAATAGACCCTTTGATCCAACCAATCCATACTGACCATAATCCTAAACTAAACTAGTCCCGCCTGCCTGCACTTGGCCCATATCTCTCCTAACATTTCTTGATAATGAGGGTTCTATTCTGTAGAAGGATTACTCAACTCAAAATGTTAACTCTGATTTCTCTCCACAAATGCTGCCAGATCTGCTCAGTTTTTTCAATAATTTCAGTTTGTGTTGTTGATGAGGAGGGAACTTGCTGTGCACATGTTGGCTGTCATTTCTCCTACATTGTAAAAGTGGCTGCATGTCAAAATAACTTCATTGTCTGTGTAACACCTTGGGACAGCCTAAAGTAGTGAAACAGACACAGTACAATCTTGAGTTACAGTGAGTATCACCTTGTCTATGAATCAGAAGGTCAGAGTTCAAATTCCACCCCAATACTTAATGGCAATAGAAATTGTCCTTGTAATGTAGTAATGGATTCTTGATGAAGGTCTTATGCTTGAAACATTGACTCCCCTGTTCCTTGGATGCTGCCTGACTGTTTGTGCTTTTCCAACACCACATTTTGTGACACTGAACTCCAGCATCTACAGCCCTCACCTTCTCCTTTTGCAATGGATGTGAATGTGAATAAAAGTGTGGAAATGTACAATTCTCAAACTATCTCGATTGAAATATGCTTCAAACTCACAGGGATCAAACTAGCACAGCATTTACTGATGGCCAGATAAGGAACATCATGGAACAAATCCCAACTTATCAACTGATCACTTTCAGTTCAGGTGCATTCTCATTTTATAAATAGCTTACAAAATCTGGCACCTCTCCTCCTTGCACAACTCATCTGCACATTTTACACCAAGCAATCACCAGAACTCCAAATCCAATTGCCTGAATGACAATCACAAAAGCCACATCTCCCACACCTTTCCCGGTCTTACCCTCCAAGCCCTTTACTCTCACTCACTCATGAAAGTTAACTGTACACCTGCACCACCTTCAACTTCACTCAAGCAGAAGATTAAAAGGTGACACATTCCCTAAGCAATACTCAAAAGCTTTCCTCTTAAACAGCTTCAGCGAATCCCTTCTAAATAATGTGATCACTGCACACTTCGAAAATAATGGAGGAGAAAGTGAGGAGTGCAAATGCTGGAGAGTCAGAGTAGAGAGTGTGGTGCTGGAAAAGCGCAGCAGGTCAGGCAGCATCCGAGGAGTAGGAGAGTCCTGATGAAGGACTTGTACCCTTCTCCTTGGATGCTGCCTGACCTGCTGTCCTTTTCCAGCACCACACTCTCCACTGAGAAAATAATGTTCAGCTTGGGCTAAGTCAATGTAGATTTATAGCAAGGAAATCATGTTTAACAATTATGCTGACATTTTTTGAAGATCTGAACAGGAGTGGTAAAGAGGGGAACCAATGGATGGATGTTTTTGGATTTTCAAAATGTTTTTGGTAAGGCCCCACACAGAAGATGAGGAAAACATTTAAAGCACATAGGAACATGAGCAAAATTATGACAATGTAAAATTTTCAAACTATCTTGATTGAAATATGCTTCAAAGTCATAGGGATCTAACTAGCACAGCGATAACTAATGACCAGGTAAGCAGCATCACAGATGCCCATCAATGCAAATCCAAATTTATAAACAGATCAGTGTTAGTTCCAGTGTGTTCTCATTTTATAAATACATGGACATGGACTTCTCAAAGAATTCTAACAGATTTGTTCAGTATGACCTCCCCTTGACAAAGCTGTGCTGACTCTGCCCTGTTTTACCATGTACTTCTAAGTAATCCACAAACATAATAAACTCTAAAATCTTACCAACAATCAAGCTCAGGCTAAATGACTTATAATCTCCTATCTTCTGCCTTCTTGCCTTCTTAAGAAAACAAAGAAAACAAAGAAAATTTACAGCCCAGGAACAGGCCCTTCGCCCTCCAAGCCTGAGCCAATCCAAATCTCCTGTCTAAACCTGTCAGTCAATTCCTAAGCATTTGTAACCCTCTGTTCCCCACCTACTCATGTATCTGTCCAGACGCATCGTAAATGAATCTACCGTGCCTGCCTCTACCACCTCTGCTGGCAATGCGTTCCAAATGCCTACCACCCTCTGTGTGAAGTATTTGTTGCATGTATCACCCTTAAACATTCCACCTCTCACCTTGAAAGCATGACCTCTGGTTATTGAATCCTTCACCCTGGGGAAAAAAATCTTGTCTCTGTCCACCCTGTCTATTCCCTTCATGATTTTGTAAACCTCAATCAGGTCCCACCTCAAGTGTTATATTAACCCACAACCAAAACATGCATTGCTGGAGAAGATCAGCAAGTCTGGCAATTTCTGTGTAGAGAAATCAGAGTTAACGTTTCTGGTCCAGTGATGCTTTCAGCAATTTCTGTTTTTCTTTCTGATTTATAGCAGTTCTTTTGGATTTTATTTCATGGTATATTAGCTATTTCAAATCCTCCACGTTCCTCCCTGACTCCATTAATTCCTGAAAGATCACCACTAATGCCTTCACAATCTCCTCAGTTAGCATCTTTAAAAATCGAGGGTGTGGTCCATCTGGGCCAGGTTATTTAGCTATCTTCAGACCTTTCAGTTTCCCCAGCACCTTCTCCCTCATGTTGGCCACTGCAGTCACCTCTGGCCCCTCACTCTCTTGAAGTTCTGTATGATACTGGTGTCTTTCAGTTCTTTTGCCACTTATTTGTTTCCCATCACTACTTCTCCAGCCTCACTTTCTAGATGCCCAATGTCCACTTTTGCTTCTCTCTTACTTCATAGATATTTCTTAAAAACTCTTGTAATCTTATTTTATTTTACTAGCTCAGTTACTCTCATATTGCATTGTCTCTCCACATTTTTTTTTAGTTATTCTCTGTTTGTTTTAAAGGCTCTCCCATCCTCTGGCTTCCCATTAGTCTTCACCACATTGTATGCATTTTTTTTGCTTTTATGCTGTCCCTGATTTCCCTTGTCAGCCATAGTTGTCTCATTCTCCCCTAAGTATGTTTTTTCTTCAGTGCAATAAATTTCTGCTGTGCCTCTCGAATTACCCACAGAAACTCCCATCATTGCTGTTCTACCATCTTCCCTGCTAGGGTCCCCTTCCAATCAACCCTGACCAACTCCTCCCTCATGTCCTTGTAGTTACCTTTACTCAACTGTCATACTGTTTCCTCTGATTCCAACTTCTCCCTCTCAAACCGTAGGGTGAATTCTATCATATTATGGTCCCTGCCCCCTAGGCGATCCTTCACTTAGACTAGAATACCTACAGTGTGGAAACAGGCCCTTCGGCCAAACAACTCCACACCGACACTGCAATGAGTAAACCACCCAGACCCATTTTTTTAGATTAGATTACTTACAGTGTGGAAACAGGCCCTTCGGCCCAACAAGTCCACACCGACCCGCCGAAGCGCAACCCACCCACACCCCTACATTTACCCATTACCTAACACTACGGGCAATTTAGCATGGCCAGTTCACCTGACCTGCACATCTTTGGACTGTGGGAGGAAACTGGAGCACCCGGAGGAAGCCCACGCAGACACAGGGAGAACGTGCAAACTCCACACAGTCACCCAGTGCTGGAATCGAACCTGGGACCCTGGTACTATGAGGCAGCAGTGCTAACCACTGAGCCACCATGCTGCCCCTTTTAACCCACATATCTTCAAAATGAATTGCTTATAATGCAATTGAAGAATTTAGACCATTATTTGTAGAATGTGAACTTTCCTTGCCTGTATTTGCCATATCGCGATTCTGGTTTAAATGCTGCTGTTATTAAGCAATTTTCTTATAATGTGGGATCGCAAAGGAGTAGAACAATCCTGTTATATCAGAACACACTGTATGAGGTCATTCTTTTTTCGGAAAAAGTGGTATTGCAGAATTCTTCCCAAATAATGACAGATCTGTCATGGTCAATATCAAACAGGCCTAGGTGTCCTTGTCTGTAAGTCACTGAAAGTTAACACAGAAGTATAGCAATTGGGTTTTGAGTGCAGGAGTAAAGATGTCTTGATTTATTTGTTTGGGACCTTGTTGAGGCTGTACCTGTGTATTTGTGATCCCTTTATCTAAGAAGGATATGTTTCCAATAGAGCGATTGTATCAGCGATTCACTGAACTAATCTCTGAGAGGGCAGAACTGTTCTACGACAAGATACTGAGGAAGCTGGATCTGAACTCATTGAAACTTCAAAGAATGAGATGAAATTTCATTCAAGGTTTCAAAGGTTTTTCAGGGCAGACACAGATCAGATGTTTTGGAGTGGGGTAATCTCTGGAAATAGAGCACACAGTCTCAGAATACTGAGCAAAATGTTTTGGATGGAGCTGAGCACAAATTCCTTCACACAGAGGATGAGAAACCATTGGAGTTCTTTATCCAGAGCGCTGTGGAAACTTCGTCATTGATTGTGGTTGAGGGAGACAATGGTAGGTTTTTCTATACTGATGACATCAAGGGACATGAAATTAGCATCAAAAACTAGATTATGATGTCATGATCTGGAATGATAGTACCGGTTCAATGGGCCAAATAGACTATCCCTCCTGTTGCTCCTGTGTTTCTGAGTTCTAGTCCCTGCTCACATCTGGAATGATGATAAGATGTCCACAAGTAAAGATAAGGCTTTCAATATGTTGGCCAATGTCTAGTTGTGTAGCAAGGAACAAAGGTAAAATATGCCTTTCTTCTAACCCACTGTGCATGTGTTCAAAATCTGTAATTATCTGGAATCGATTGGTTACTGCATAGTCAGCTTTCTGTGTTTTTTAACCTTTCATGGACAGAATGACTATGGATTTTTCAACGTGCCCTTTTTGACTAACATAAGATCCACAATGAAGCCTAACATCCCATGTGGTTGATCATCATTATACTCTTCCGTGTTTAGTCATTCCCCCATGGGCCTGTGGAGACATCTATCAGATGCTGTGTTAGTGTTCAGTGGGGAAATGCGAGTCTCTGTGGCTACAAACCTATTGTAGACTGAGGTTATGGATAGTGTTGTCGTTCTTTCCATCACACAGCTGACCAGAAATTTCTCCTGCTCTTGTTGCCTGCTATTGGTATGTGCTGAAAAATGTGCTACTGGAAAAGCGCAGCAGGTCAGGCAACATCCAAGGAGCAGGAGAATTGACGTTTCGGGCATAAGCCCTTCTTCAGGAATGAGGAGGGTGTGCCAAGCAGGCTAAGATAAAAGGTAGGGAGGAGGGACTTGGGGGAGGGACGTTGGGAATGCGATAGGTGGAAGGAGGTTAA
>NC_057726.1:7091468-7100041 GCF_004010195.1 Chiloscyllium plagiosum
TTGCATTTCTTGCGGTTGCAGGGGAAGGTGCCGGGAGTGGAGGTTGGGTTGGTGGGGGGTGTGGACCTGACGAGGGAGTCACAGAGGGAGTGGTTTTTCCGGAACGCTGATAGGGGAGGGAAGGAAAATATATCCTTGGTTGTGGGGTCTGTTTGGAGGTGGCGGAAATGTCATTGGTGTGTGTTGAAATAATTTATTAGTTGGTACTCAACATGTTTTGTCATATTATGAACGCTCCTTCCTTGGCTAGCATATCCTGGAGTGGGACTTGAACCCAGCGTTTTTGATTTACAGGCAGAAACACAACCCATTATGTGATAAGACCTCCAATACTTCTTTTAGATAAGGTATCATTGGCTGCCAGATATCCCCATATTACAGAAATGTCCATACTGTAAAAGTACTTGTTTTTATTGTAAAGAACACGGGGACATTCTTGAGATTATTAAAGATGCTGTAGAAATTCAAGGTTTTCTATCTTACAACAGTAAATTTCTGAAATGAAAACCTCACCACCAGTGTAAATTATAAAAATGAGAAAAGTTCTAATCTTGGTTTTCGATGGCAGTGAATCTGAAAATAAATCAGTAACCAAGTTTGATTGACAAAATAATGATTTTCGTGTCAAGGGGTTAATTTACTTGGCATTAAATGTGTCAGAAAGCTTGTTGTATAGATTAGTTGTTAGGTTTTGACACCTTTGCAATTGATGTTGATTTATCTTTTTTACACTGGGAGAAGGAGAGAAGGAAGACTGCGAAAGTATGGGAAGGAAGGCATTGCAAGATCTGATGTGTAACTGGATGTAAATGCTGGATGCAATCCTCCATGTTTCAGTTGGTAACTATATTGCACGTTTTACAGCAGATCATCAATACCCAGGGTACATAGATTTAGTAAATTGGTGAAAGAGTAAAGGGGAAAATGAGAAGCTTTTTTTTGAAATGCCGATTTGTTATGATCTGGATGGCACTGCTGAATGGATAGTGAAACAAAGTAAATTGAAAATTTCAGAAGAGAGTTGGACATGTACAATATTTGGAAAAGAAGTTGCATTTACCACAAAGTGTTGAAGTAGCGTGGAACTGAGTGAAAACAGAAAAGGCAGGAAAATCTCAGCTGGTTTGGCACATTGCGTTAGAAACATTTAAAAATTAACACCCTCAGTTACGTTTGACTTTTCTCCAAAACTGTGTTCTCCTTAATGTGATATCAGCCATCTTATTTTAACATAATTTAGATAGAACATATAACATAGAACTTAGAGCACTACAGCTCAATACAGGCCTTTCTGCTCCCAATGTTGTGCTGGCCAATTATCCTACTGTAAGATCAGATTAACCTACATACCCTTCATTTTACTATCATCCATCTGCTTATCCAAGAGTCACTTAAATGTCCCTAATGTATCTCACTCTACTACCACTGCTGGCAGTGCATTTCATTGTGTCAAGAACCTGCCTCTGATATCTCCCCTAAACCTTCCATCATTTACCTTAAAATTATGCCCCCTCATGAGACACATTTCCGCCATGAGACAATGCCTCTGACTATCTACTCTATCTATGGCTCTCAACATCTTGTACACCTCTATCAAGTCACCTCTCATCCTTCTTTGCTCTAATGAGAAAAGCCCTAGCTCCTTCAACCTTTCTTCAAAAGACATGTCCTCCAGTCCAGGCAGCATCCTGGTAAATCTCCTCTGCACCCTTTGTAAAGCTTCTACATCTTTCCCGTAATTAGGCGACCAAAACTGAACACAATATTCCAAGGGTGGTCTAACTAGGGCTTCTATAGAACTGCAGCATGACCTTGTGGCTCTGAAACTAAGCCTGCTGCTAATGAAAGCCAATTCACCATCTGCCTTTTTAACAACCCTGTTAACTTGGGTGGAAGATTTGAGGCCAAGAATCCTGCCTTTAACCCTGTATTCTGCACTCAAATTCAACCTTCAAACAGATTCACTTCACAGTTTTCCAGATTGAACTCCATCTGCCACTTTATCAGCCCAGTTTTGCATCCTGTCAATGTCTCGTTGCAATCTACAAAGGCCCTCCACACTATCCACAACTTCATCAATTTTTGTGTCATCAGCAAATTTACTAACCCACCCTTCCAATTCCTCATCCAAGTCATTTATAAAAATCACAAAGAGCAGAGATCCTAGAACAGATCCCTGTGGAACACTACTGGTCACCAAGCTCCGGCTGAATCTACCACCACCATCTGTCTTCAATGGGCCAGCCAATTCAGTATCCAGACATCCAGATTTCCCTGTATCTCATGCCTCCTTACTTTCTGAATGACCCTACCAGGAGAAAACCCATCAAAAGCCTTGTTAAAATCCAAGTACGCCACTTTCACTGCACTACCTGCATTAATGTGTTTTGTCACATTCTCAAAGAATTCAATCAGGTTTGTGAGGCATGACCTGCCCCTCACAAAGCCATGCTGACTATCACTAATCAAACTATGGTTTTCCAAGTAATCATAAATCCTGTCTCTCAGAATCCTCTCCAGTACTTTGCTCACTACCGACGTAAGACTGTTCTTTAATTCCCAGGATATCTTTATTCCCTTTCTTGAACAAGAATATAACATTTGCCACCCTCCAATCATCTGGCACTACTCTAGTGGGCAGTGAGGACACAAAGATCACTGCCAAATGTGCAGAAATCCCTTCCCTTGCTTACTGTATTAACCTAGTATATATTGCTTCTGGCCCAGGGGATTTATCTATCCTTATGTTTTTCAAAATTTTCAGTACATCCTCCTTCCTTACATCAACCAGTTCTAGCATATCAGTCTGTTTCACACTGTCCTCAGAAATGTCAAGGTCCCTCTCAGTCATGAATACTGAAGCAATGTATTCATTAAGGACCTCCCCAACTTCCTCAGACTCCAGACAAGTTCCCTCCACTATTCCAGATTGACCCTACCCTCACTCTGGCCATCCTCTTGTTCCTCACATAAGTGTAGAATGTGTTGGGGATTTCATTAAATCCTACTGCTTTTTCATGCCACCTTCTAACTCTCCTAAGTCCCTTCTTCAGTTCCTTCCTGGCTACCTTGTGACCCTCTAGAGCCTTGTCTCATCCTTCCCTCCTCAACTTTAAGTAAGCTTCATTTTTCCTCTTGGTTAGATGCTCCACATCGCTTGTCACCCAAGGTTCTTTCACCCTACCATCCCTTCCTTGCCTCAGTGGGACAAACCTCAGTGGGACAAATCAGATCCCAGACAGAAACCTGGTTTTATAGATCATTTTTTTTTTGTTTTGGTTTCAAGAAAGTATAGCCCAGCTCAAGGCCACACTCTCCCAGACCTGCAAAGGACCTCCCCCAATCAAATAAGGATGTGTTTCACAATAATGTGTGAGAACTACTAAGTTTTAGTTTACTTTGGAATTTTACAAGCTCAAAAGGTAAACAACTATATCCCTTTTTTTTGTTGGAAATTTCTGGACGGGGTGATTTTTCTTAAGCTTTTCTAAAACATATGTAGCTGAGAGTGAAAAAGACTTTTTCAGTTCTACTTTGCTTTGGGCAGTTGCATGGTCCAGCACTATCAGCAAGTGCTTCCGAAACAACCTCCACATTTCTGATGTACATTTCCCTGAGAATATCTGTTCCCAATTTAGGTGCCTAATAGCATTGTAATTCCCCCTCCCCCAATCAAATACTTTCCCATACCAACTGCTCCTATCCCTCTCCATGAAAAGAGTAAAGGTCAGGGAACTCTGATCACTTTTACTGAAATGCTCTTGCACCGAGAGACCGGACACCTGGCATGGTTCATTACCAAGCACCAAATCCAATATGGCCTCCCCTCAAATTTATTTTAAGTTTTGGTTTTTAGTGTGACTGAAATAAATTATTCATTTGAAAGTACTTTGTAGCCATAAGGATGTGTTTCACAATAATGTGTGAGAACTACTAAGTTTTAGTTTACTTTGGAATTTTACAAGCTCAAAAGGTAAACAACTATATCCCTTTTTTTTGTTGGAAATTTCTGGACGGGGTGATTTTTCTTAAGCTTTTCTAAAACATATGTAGCTGAGAGTGAAAAAGACTTTTTCAGTTCTACTTTGCTTTGGGCAGTTGCATGGTGATGCATGTGGACAGCAGTGCTCTGGAGAAGGGGAGAATATGCTAACACTAGATTACTGAAGAGCGAGGAGTTAATGACAATTCCAAAATAGTAGTGTTGGGATAAAACCCTGAAGAGGTTACTTGAAGCTGATTACATTCAGGTAAATGATAGCTCAAGGGAAAAGCTACCAGCATTTCCAGTCAATGGAGTTAGTTTGATGCACCCTCAGCCTATTGAAGTGTTGGGATGATATGTTTTCCTCTGGTATGAGCACTTTGCAAGGAGTGTTTTTGGGTAGTGTACAAAAAATGCTTTTTTGGAACATGTAAAGGAGCACTTTGAGATTAATGAGATCGTTATTTTACTGTATGTTTGAAAGTCTCTGAATTTTTGTCATAAACTAAATATTTTTGGTTAATTCTATTTCATCTACATTTATTTTGGTTAATAATCTTTTAATTTATTGTTAAAACAAAATTTGCAGCACTGCATGATTATGTGTCAGACAACTTTTCTGAAAAAGAGACTGCAGAGGTCCTTTGCAGGTCTGGGAGAGTGTGGCCTTGAGCTGGGCTATACTTTCTTGAAACCAAAACAAAAAAAAAAAGATCTATAAAACCAGGTTTCTGTCTGGGATCTGATTTGTCCAGCAATAATATCAACTGGGATCATTGCACTACCTTCCTATCTCCTTTCAGCCTGGAATAAGACATTGGATTTATAACATTAATTCTGCTTCTGTCTTCACTGATGCTGCCCATTTTTCAAACATTTGCTTTACTTACCTGGTTTGAATCAAACTTGTCACATTAACTAACAACAAGCATGGTCGGTGATTTGAAGGTTGCAAACACATTAAAACATTAGAACTTGTCAAAAAATATGAATGTGTGAAGGCCAACTAGAGTGGCTGGTGCTATGCAGTGTAATTACCAACTGTTTTTGTTTCAGGTTTCCGGCATCTGTAACATTTTGCTGTTGTGGACGTGGGGGTATTTGGATCATTCATTCCTTTTGTTTCTATCCCTCCTTCAGGATAACATACAAGATTTTATAGGTGAGGATCAGATTACAATTAACAGCAATTCTGCTCAAATCCTCCAGAAATACAGTTCCCAGACTCACGCGTGGAGATTGGTGACATGACAGCATGTGGGAATTAACTCATTACTCTGTTGATGCTCAACCCTGCAGTAGTCAAGAATCTAAAGTAAGAAGCAAAATTTGGAGGTTGAAAAATAATTCTGTTTCGAAATAAATTAAACCAAAGCCTAAGGACTATTAAAACCTTTGTTCCAGGATGTTGATAGGTGTGTGTGGAGTCTATAGAATGAAATGTCTGAATTAAATGCAGAGCTATTCACACAGTAATAGAGTTTGCTCTCTATCTCTCTCTCTCTCACACACACACATTGACCTGAAATGCCATATTCTGGATTAGTGGTGCTGGAAGAGCACAGCAGTTCAGGCAGCATCCGAGGAGCAGTAAAATCGACATTTCGGGCAAAAGCCCTCAATTCCCTTCATCAGAAATTGAGGGCTTTTGCCTAAAATGTCGATTTTACTGCTCCTCGGATGCTGCCTGAACTGCTGTGCTCTTCCTGCACCACTAATCCAGAATCTGGTTTCCAGCATCTGCAGTCATTGTTTTTACCTGAAATGCCATATTCCACTGCAATTCCAGTCCTTGTGACTTTTCGAGAGGAGTGCCTCAGGCTCTGTTCCCTAGTAACATCCAGAAAGTCAGGGCCCAGAGAAGTGTGCAAATCCTTATCACTGCTCACACACTCTCATCCTACCTTCCCCTAAGCTGTGAGTGTAATCGGAGGGAGAAACAATAAGTTTCTTGCTCTGAAATATTTCAGGAACACATATTGAAGGCATATAAAGAGGCTTTTGCTAAGTGCCAGTCACTCTGGGTTGGCCGTCACTGATTTAATCACACATTTATATTTCAAGACATGTTGTAATGTTTTAATATATTTGCAGCCTTCAAATTACAATATGGACGTTGCTTTTCGGTAGTTAATGCAACAAGTTTGATTCAAACCAGGTATGTGAAGAGTGACAGAGTGTAATGTTGCATCAAGTAAGGTAAAGGAATACGATGTAATGTCTCTCATTTTAACAGAATTTTGGGAGATTATTTCAATGGCATCACACACAGTCCTGGAGTCATAGAGGTGTACAGCATGGCAACAGACTCTTCGGTCCAACCCGTACATGCCGACCAGATATTCCAACCCAAACTAGTTCCACCTGCCAGCACCCGGCCCATATCCCTCCAAACCCTTCCTATTCATATACCCATCCAGATGCCTTTTAAATGTTGCAATTGTACAAGACTCCACCACTTCCTCTGGTAGCTCATTCCATACACGTACCACCCTCTGTGTGAAAACGTTGCCCCTTAGGTCTCTTTTATATCTTTCGCCTCTCACCCTAAACATATGCCCTTTATTTCTGGACTCCCCCCACCCGAGGGAAAAAGCTTGGCCTATTTACCCTATCCATGCCTCGCATGATTTTATAAACCTCTATAAGGTCACCTCTCAACCTCCGACTCTCCAAGGAAAACAGCCTCAGCCTGTTCAACCTCTCCCTATAGCTCAAATCCTCCAACCCTGGCAACATCCTTGTAAATATTTTCTAAACCCTTTAAAGTTTCACAACATCTTTCTGATAGGAAGGAGACCAGAATTGCATGCAATATTCCAAAAGTGGCCTAACCAATGTCCTGTACAGCTGCAACATGACCTCCCAACTCCTGTACTCAATACTCTGACCAATAAAGGAAAGCATACCAAACGCCTTCTTCACTATCCTATCTACCTGTGACTCCGCTTTCAAGGAGCTATGAACTGCACTTCAAGGTCTCTTTGTTCAGCAACACTCCCCACGACCTTAACATTAAGTGTATAAGTCCTGCTAAGATTTGCTTTCCCAAAATGCAGCACCTCACATTTATCTAAACTAAATTCCATCTGCCACTTCTCAACCCACTGGCCCATCTGATCAAGATCCTGTTGTAATCTGAGGTAACCTTCTTCACTGTCCACTACACCTCCAATTTTGGTGTAATCAGCAAACTTACTAACTGTACCTCTTATGCTCAAATACAAATCATTTATATAAGTGATGAAAAGTAGTGAACCTAGCACCGATCCTTGTAGCAATCCACTGGTCACAGGCCTCCAGTCTGAAAAACAACCCTCCACCACCACCTTTGAGCCTTTGAGTCTTCTACCTTTGAGCCAGTTCTGTATCAAAACGGCTGTTCTCCCTGTATTCCATGAAATCTACCCTTGCTAATCAGTCCCCCATGGGGAACCTTGTCGAACGCCTTACTGAAGTCCATATAGATCACATCTACCGCTCTGCCCTCATCGATCCTCTTTGTTACTTCTTCAAAAAACTCAATCAAGTTTGTGAGACATGATTTCCCATGCATAAAGCCATTTTGACTATCCCTAATCAGTCCTTACCTTTCCAAATACATGTACATCCTGTCCCTCAGGATTCCCTCCAACAACTTGCCCACCACCGACGTCAGGTTCACCGGTCTTTGGTTCCCTGGCTTGTCCTTACCACCTTTTTTAAACAGTGGCACCACGTTTGCCTACCTTCAGTCTTCCAGCACCTCACCTGTGACTATCGATGATATAAATATCTCAGAAAGGGGCCCAGCAATCACTTCTCTAGCTTCCCACAGAATTCTAGTGTACACCTGATCAGATCCTGGGGATTTTTCAAGACATCCAGCACTTTATCCTCTGTAATCTGGACATTTTGCAAGATGTCACCATTTATTTCCCAACAGTCTATATCTTCCATATCCTTTTCCACAGTAAATACTGATGCAAAATATTCATTTAGTATCTCCGCCATTTTCTGTGGCTCCACACAAAGGCCACGTTGCTTATCTTTGAGGGGCCCTATTCTCTCCCTAGTTACCCTTTTGTCTTTAATATATTTGTAAAAACCCTTTAGGTTCTCTTTAATTCTATTTGCCAAAGCTATCTCATGTCCCCGTTTTGCCCTCCTGATTTCTGTCTTAAGTATACTCCTACTTCCTTTACACTCTTCTAAGGATTCACTCGATCTATCCTGTCTATACCTGACATTTGCGTCCTTCTTTTTCTTAACCAAAACCTCATCCAGCATTCCCTATACCTACCAGCCTTTCACCCTGACAGGAATGTACTTTCTCTGGACTTTCATCATCTCATTTCTGAAGGCTTCCCATTTTCCAGCTGTCCCTTCACCTCCAAACATCTGTCCCCAATCAGCTCTTGAAAGTTCTTGATTAGTACCAGCAAAATTGGCCTTCCTCCAATTTAGAAATTCAACTTTTAGATCAGGTCTATCCCTTTCCATCACTATTTTAAAACTAATAGAATTATGGTCGCTGGCCCCAAAGTGCTCCCCCACTGATACCTCAGTCACCTGCCCTGCCTTATTTCCCAAGAGTAGGTCAAGGTTT
>NC_057726.1:7100047-7160284 GCF_004010195.1 Chiloscyllium plagiosum
TTATGCCCGAAACGTCGATTCTCCTGTTCCTTGGATGCTGCCTGACCTGCTGCGCTTTTCCAGCAACATATTTTCAGTCCCTGTCTATGTTTGGAAAGTTAAAATCCCCTTCCATAACCACCCTATTATTCTTCTAGAAAACTGAGATCTCCTTACAAATTTGTTTCTCAATTTCCCTCTGACTATTGGGGGGTCTATAATACAATCCCAAACTAGTAAAGTTGGGGAGGGGGGAAACCTAGGGAGGTAGTGAGGAATGATTTCAATCTAAGAGTGGTACGATTTGGAGATGCCGGTGATCATCCCTTTCTTATTTCTCAGTTCCACCCAAATAACTTCCCTCGATGTATTTCCAGGAATATTCTCCCTCAGTACAGCTGTAATGCTATCCCTTAGCAAAACGCTCACTCTCCCCTCCTCTCTTGTCTTCCTTTCTATCCTTCCTGTAGCATTTGTATCCTGGAACATTAAGCTGCCAGTCCTGCCCATCCCTGAGCCACATTTCTGTAATTGCCATGATATTCCATTCCCGTGTTCCTAACCATGCCCTGAGTTCATCTGCCTTCCCTGTTAGGCCTCTTTTATGAAATAAATGCAGTTTAACTTATCAGGCCTACATTGTATTCTGCTTTGTCCCTGCCTGCTCTGACTGTTTGACTTGCCTTTGTTCTCAACTGTACCAGTCTTAGTTAAAAATCACACAACACCAGGTTATAGTCCAACAGGTTTAATTGGAAGCACACTAGCTTTCGGAAACCACCTGATGAAGGAGCGACGCTCCGAAAGCTAGTGTGCTTCCAATTAAACCTGTTGGACTATAACCTGGTGTTGTGTGATTTTTAACTTTGTACACCCCAGTCCAACACCGGCATCTCCAAATCGTGCCAGTCTTAGATTGAAATCATTCCTCACTATCTCCCTAGGTTTCCCCCCTCCCCAACTTTACTAGTTTAAATCTTCCCGAGCAGCTCCAGCAAATGTCTCTGCCAGTATATTAATCCCTTTCCAATTTAGGTGCAATCTGTCCTTCTTGTACAGGTCACTTCTACCCCAAAACAGCTTCCAATGATCCAAAAATGTGAATCTTTCTCCTGTACACCAGCTCCTCAGCCATGCATTCATCTGCTTTATCCTTCTATTCCTGCCCTCACTAGTTCGTAGCACTGGGAGTAATCCTGATATTACTACTCTTGAGGATCTCCTTTTTAAATTCCTGACTAACTCTCTGTAATCTCCTTTCAGAATCTCAACCTTTGCCCTTCCTATGTCGTTAGTTCCAACGTGTACAATGACCTCCTGCTGGCCCCTCTCCCCCTTGAGAACATTCTGCACCCTCTGAGACATCCTTGATTCTGGCACCAGGGAAGCAACACACCATTCTGCTTTTTCGCCGCTGGCCACAGAAATGTCTGTCTGTACCTGGGACTAGAGAATCCCCTAACACAATCAATCATTTGGAACCCAACGTACCTTTCATTATGTTAGAGCCAGACTCAATACCAGAAACTGTTCGTGCTATGTTCCCCTTAGAATCCATGACCCCCTACATTTTCCAAAACAGCATACTTGTTTGAAATGGGGATAGCCACAGAAGACTCCTGCACTACCTGCCTACCTGTCTTA
This sequence comes from Chiloscyllium plagiosum, assembly GCF_004010195.1. NCBI lineage: Eukaryota > Metazoa > Chordata > Chondrichthyes > Orectolobiformes > Hemiscylliidae > Chiloscyllium > Chiloscyllium plagiosum. Next base: position 7,101,671 of record NC_057726.1, read on the forward strand.
CCTTTCCTGGAGTTAACCCATCTATATGACTGGATCTGAGATTTCCCCCCTTCCTATAACTGCCAGTCATCACATCCCCTTGCTCTTGCAAATTCCTCATTGCCTCTAACTGCCTCTTCAACCGATCCATTCCATCTGATAGATTCACAACCAATGGCATTTATTGCAGATAAAATCCTCAGTAACCCACAAACTCCCCCTAAACATCCACATCCCACAGGAAGAGCATGTAACTCTACCAAGGGCCATTTTTGCTTCTTTCAATCTACAGACCAGCATTGTCTTATTCCTCTACAAAACTCTGGTCCAGGTTAAATTAATACTTATGGGTTATATTTTATGTTTAGTCAAGAGACATAGGTCATTAAAACATATAATCACCAAAGAACCCACTCTACTCACTACTGCAGACTTATCTTCAGGCCATGCTTAAAATCCACTTATCTGCTTCTGTACTGTGACTTCTCCAAACAGGTTCCTTCAAGATCAGCTGTGAATTTCACTGTTTTTTAAATTTCCCAGATGCTCTCTGAAGTCCAACGATACATGAATTCAACAGCAAAGGCAATAACTGTTAACTCTGTCATTAAGAAATGTGGATTTCTTTCTCTGTCTCTCTCTTGCACTGACCTCACTATGCGTTTCCTTTGTCTGTTCTTCTCCCTTTTAAAAGTGCTTTTAAAAGTTGTTTTGAATTTTTTTTCTCTCCAAAGTTCCAAAACAATGCAACAGTAATTGTTGCTCCTGGAATTCGAGGAAGTCACCTCCAACACTTAAAATACCTCAAAAAAGGAGCAGCTGTTACAGCTAGAAATTTTTCCCGTCCTCCATCTTGGAATACCCAGAATCCTATGCCCGATAGAATCATACAGCACAGAAATAGACTCTTTCGTCCAACCAATCCATGCCGAACATATCCCAAACTAAACTAGTCCCACCTGCCTGCTCCTGGCACATATCCCTCTAAAACTTTCCTATTCATGTACCTATTCATATGCCTTTTAAATGTTGTAATTGTACTCACATCTGTCACTTGCTCAGGAAGTTCAATCCATGTGTGAACCACCCTCTGTATAAAAAAAATTGCTTCCCAGTTCTTTTTTAAATCTCCTCTCATCTTAAAAATGTGCTCCTTATCTTGAAATCCCCCATCCTAGAGAAAAGGCAACTAGGTCTAATCCTATCTATATCTCTCATTATTTGTAAACTTTTATCAGGTTGTCTCTCAACCTCCTTCACCCCAGTGAAAGAAGTTCCAGCCTATCCAATCTTTCTTTATATCTCAAGCCTTCTATGGCTGGCAACATTCTGGTAAATCTCTTCTGAACTGTCTCCAGCTTAATAATATCCTTCCTATCATAGGGCGACCAGAACTGGACGCAGTATTCCAGAAGAGGCCTCACCGATGTCTGTACAACCTCAACATGACTTCCCAACTCCTATACTCAAAGGTCTGAGCAATGAAAACAAGTGTGCTAGATGCCATTTCAAAAACCCTGTCTGTATATGACACAAGCTTCAAAGAATTACGTACTTGCACCCCTATTCTAAAGACTACCTACCTTGAAGTTTTTGTTTTATTTGAATTAACCAAAAAATTCCTCATAAATGGAAAACATGACATTTTATACTGATCACAGATTTATATAGGTATCTAAGTCAGTGCTCTGATATTCATATGCTAAAAGTGAACTGGTTCGCAGGTTGAAGACAGAGCATGGTGGTGGAAGGTTGCTTTTCAGACTGGAGGCCTGTGACCAGTGATGTGCCACAAGGATCAATGCTCGGTCCTCTACTTTTTGTCATTTATATAAATGATTTGGATGTGAACATAGGAGGTGTAGTTAGTAAGTTTGCAGATGACACCAAAATTGGAGGTGTAGTGGACAGTGAAGAAGGTTACCTCAGAATACAATGAGATCTTGATCAGATGGGCCAATGGGCTGAGGAGTGGCAGATGGAGTTTAATTTAGATAAATGCGAGGTGCTGCATTTTGGAAAAGCAAATCAGAGCAGGACTTATGCACTTAATGGTAAGGTCCTAGGGAGTGTTGCTGAATAAAGAGACCTTGGAGTGCAGGTTCATAGCTCCTTGGAAGTGGAGTCACAGGTAGACAGGATAGTGCAGAAGGCATTTGGTATTTTTATTTATTAGTCAGAGCATTAAGTATAGGAGTTGGGAAGTCATGTTAAAGCTGTACAGGATATTGGTTAGGCCACTTTTGGAATTCTGTGTGCAATTTTGATCTCCTTCCTCTCAGAAGGATATTGTGAAACTTGAAAGGGCTCAGAAAAAGTTTACAAGGATGCTGTCTGGGTTGGAGGATTGAGCTATAGGAGAGGCTGAACAGGCTGGGGCTGTTTTCCCTGGAATGTCGAAGGCTGAGGGGTGACCTTATAGAGGCTTGTAAAATCACGAGGGGCATGGATAGCACAAATAGACAAGGTCTTTTCCCTGGGGTGGGGGAATCCAGAACTAGAGGGCATAGATTTAGAGCGAAAGGGGAAAGATATAAAAGGGACTTAAGGGGCAACTTTTCTACATAGAGGGTGGTGCATGTATGGAATGAGCTGCCAGAGGAAGTGGTGGAGGCTGGTACAATTACAGAATTTAAAAGGCATCTGGATGCGTATATGAATGGGAAGAGTTTGGAGGGATATTGGCCAAATGCTGGCAAATAGGACTAGATTAATTTAGGATACCTGGTCAGCACAGACGAGTTGGACTGTAGAGTCTGTTTCGTGCTGTCTACCGCTATGACTCTATTCCTGTAACAGTGGGTTTCATATTCTCACCCATTTCTGGCTGTTAAGTTTTCTGCTGAATTCCCTATTTAATTTACTCATGACTACCATATAATAATGATCTATGAGGAATTGTAGTAATATCACTGGAATAAAATCCTGAACTCTTGGCTAATGTTCTGAAGACATTGACTCAAATTGCATTGTGGCAGATGGCGAAACTTGAATTCAGTGTAAAATCTGGAAGTGCTATATGACTCTATGACACTGTTAGATTGCAACACAAGTATAATACTCACAGAATCGTGGGAATGGAAAGATTTTCTTAAGAGGAGAGGTTGGGTTGGTAATAGGCTACACTGATTAGAGTTTAGAATGATTAGAAAAGATCTTATTGAAACAATAATTTTGGAGGGGGGGGAGGTAGGATGCTTGACAGGACAGATATAGAGAGGCTCTTCCCCTTGTGGGAGACTCTAGGACCAGAGAGGACAATGTCAGACTAAGGGGTTGCCCATTAAAGACCGAGATGAGGTGGAATTTCTTTTCTCAGAGGGTACTGAAGCTATGACTTTTTTGACCACAGAAGGCTTTGATAGTTGAGTCATTAATCATATTCAAGACTGATGAAGACATAATTTAAATGAGTAAGGGAATCAAAGATTACATATAAAAAACAGGAAAGTAGACTTGGGGATAGCCATATCAGCTAATTTTACATTGAATGCAGGAGCAGACTCGATGGGCTGAATGGTCTACTTTTGTTCCTCCATCTTATAGCCTCGCTCATCACTGAGACACCTTTTAAAGGGACTTTTGGATATCTGGTCCCTCTGGGAATTGGCAAATATATCATGACCGAATTATGATTAACAAACAGAAAACCCAAGCTAAAGGGTTGAATTTGGCCACAGGCAACAGGACCCTGACCTCCTGAACTCTCATTTCCTGGTAGGGGTTCCGCTTAATTTTATCACAGGTGGACTACAGGAAGCAAGCTAGAAATCTCCAGGAAACTCTAAATAAGTTAATAAAGTTTGGAAGGATCAGGTGGTTAAGAGTTGGAGGGATTCTCCCTCACGTTCATTAATCCACTTGATCCCTGTAGCCGGTGGGGGACTGGGGGACACAGTAACATTAGAGATGTAGAGCCTGGCTTCCATCAGCATGGTCCCTAGTGAGTCTCCAGCAGTCTCCTCTTCCTGTCGGAATACCTCACATAAAGTCTTCCGGTTTGTAACATGGTAACTTGTCTCTGGTGCCAGGATGTGAAACAAGCTTGTGCCTGGCACTGGGAAAACTGGGGCTGGTACTGCTGCCTATGGAAGGATAAAACTAGTTCTGTGACAGTCTGATAATGCAGCATGGATGTGTTGAAGCTTTTGAATACAATGATTTGGCAATGTGCACTTTTATATGTGTTGCCAAATCTCTCTTTGACCTCATTTCGCGTGACCCCAGCAAACTCAGCTAAATCTACAAACCTCCAAGATCCTTTAGTTTTGCCTCACCCATAGTGGACGAGGAAGTGTTGGAGTTTTTGGTGGATTTACAATTGGGCAAATCCCCCAGGTCCCAATGAGTTGTATCCCAATCTGTTGTGGATGATGAAGGGGGACATTACAGGAGCCCTGATTAAAATTTTAAATTATTTCTGGCCACAGGGGAGGTGCTAGAGGACTGAAGGGCAACAAATGTGGTCCCACTTCACAAACAGGGTGGTAGAGATAAATCAAGGAAATGTAGACCAGTGAGTCTACCATCAATGGTAGGGAGGCTATTGGAAAAAATAGTGAAGGAGCAAATTAATTTCCATTTAGAGATGTATTTTTTGATTGGGGTAGTCAGCATTGTTTTGTCAGAGGGAGGTTGAACCTAACAAATCTGGTGGAATTTTTCAAGAAGATGACCTTCTTGATGTGGGTCGGGCAGTTGATGTAGTTTAGATGGATTTCAGCAAGGCCTTTGACAATGTTCCATTTGGGAAACTGATAAAGAAGATAAAAGCTCATAGGATCCAGGGTAACTTGGTAAGATGGATCCAAACTTAGTGACAGGAGACAGAGGGAGGTTGTAGGAGGCTGTTGGAGTGACTGGAGCCTGGTGTGCAGTGGTGTATCACAGGGATCAGTGCTGGCTCCCTTGCTGTTTATAATATTCATAAATTATTTAGATGAGAATTTGGAAGTGATGTTGTCGGTTTGCGGATGCCACCAAGACTGATGTGTGGTCGACAGTGAGAAGGAAGGTGTTTGGTTGCAGAACGATACAGATGTTTAATCGTATCAGCAGATCAGTAGTATTTAGAAGTTAACCCTGATAAGTGTGAGGTGATACACTTTGGAAGAAGGAAAAAGACAAGACGGTACTCATTGAATGGGAAGAAGCTAGGAATCTCAGAGGAACAGAGGAATCTTGGGGTACATGTTCACAGATCCCTGAAGGCAGCAGGTCAGGTTAATAGGGTAGTTAAGAATACATAAGGGAGACTTGCCAAGCATAGATTAGAAGAGCAGAGAGATCATGTTGGAGCTATATAGAACTTTGGTTAGGCAGCAGCTCAGCTGGAGTAGTGTCTGCAGTTCTGGTCAGCACACTGTAGAAAGGATGTGAATGCACTGGAGGGAATGCAGAGGAGATTCAGAAGACAGTGCCTGGGATGGAGTATTTCAGCAATTGACAAGTTTGGATTGTTTTCTTTGGAGCAGAGAAGATTGTGGAAGAACCTGGTAGAGGTGGATAAGATTATGAGGCGTATGGACAGGGAGCTGTTCCCTCAGTTGAAGAGGCAATAACAAGGGGATATAATTTAAAGTGAAAGGCAGGAGTTTTAGAAGGAATTTGAGCAAAAATCAGAAAGCAGTATTGGCTTGGATGTACAGTCTGGGAGGTGAGTTGAGGTGGGAAACCTTACAATCTTTAAAAAATACTTGGATGAGCCCTTGAAGTGTCATAACATTCAAGATGATGGACTTAGTGCAGGAAAGTGAAAATGGGACTCGTGAAGGCAGTAGTATATTTTTGGTAATATGGACTTGATGGTCTAAAGAGCCTCTTGTGTATTGGATGATCCTATGATTGTATGGATGGTGTGCATGTACGTTCAATTGCTAGGTCTCTGAGTTCTGAAATGTTTATTCTAAACCTCTCCTCCTCTGTAGTGAGGCCTCTTCTGGATTACTGTGTCCAGTTCTGGTCTCTCTGCTATAGGAAGAATATTATTAAGCTGGAGAGGGTTCAGAAAAAAATGTATCAGGATGTTGCCGGGAATGGAAGGGTTGAGCTATAAGGAGAGACTGTATAGGCTGGGACTTTTTTCACTGAAGAGTAGGAGGTTGATGGGTGATCTTATACAGGTTTATAAAATCATAAGGGGTATTGATCACTTGAATGGCAGGTGTCTTTTCCCTAGGGTGGGGGATTTCAAGACATATTTTAAGGTGAGAGGAGAAAGGTTGAAAAAAGACACGAGGGGCAATTTTATTACACTGAGTGTGGTTCGTGTGTGGAATGAACTTCCAGGGGAAGGGTTGGATGCAGGTATTGTTACAGCATTGAAAAGACATTTGGATTAATACGCAAATAAGTAATGTTTGGAGGGACATGGACCAAGCTCAGGTAGATAGAGTCATAGAGTCATAGAGATGTACAGCATGGAAACAGACCCTTCAGTCCAACCCGTCCATGCCGACCAGATATCCCAACCCAATCTAGTCCCACCTACCAGCAGCCGGCCCATATCTCTCCAAACCCTTCCTATTCATATACCCATCCAAATGCCTCTTAAATGTTGCAATTGTACCACCCTCCACCACTTCATCTGGCAGCTCATTCCATACACGTACCATCCTCTGCATGAAAAGGTTGCCCCTTAGGTCTCTTTTATATCATTCCCCTCTCACCCTAAACCTATGCCCTCTAGTTCTGGACTCCCCGATCCCAGGGAAAAGACTTTGTCTATTTATCCTATCCATGCCTCTCATAATTTTGTAAACCTCTATAAGGTTACCCCTCAGCCTCCGACGCTCCAGAGAAAACAGCCCCGGCCTGTTCGGCCTCTCAGATCCTCCAACCCTGGCAACATCCTTGTAAATCTTTTCTGAACCCTTTCAAGTTTTACAACATCTTTCCGATAGGAAGGAGACCAGAATTACATGCAATATTCCATCAGTGGCCTAACCAATTTCCTGTACGGCTGCAACATCACCTCCCAACTCCTGTACTCAATACTCTGACCAATAAAGGAAAGCATACCAAACGCCTTCTTCACTCTCCTATCTACCCGCGACTCCACTTCCAAGGAGCTATGAACCTGCACTCTAAGGTTTCTTTGTTCAGCAACACTCCCGAGGACTTTACCATTAAGTGTATACGTCTTGCTAAGACTTGCTTTCCCAAAATGCAGCAACTCGTATTTATCTGAATTAAACTCCATCTGCCACTTCTCAGCCCATTGGCCCATCTGGTCCAGATCCTGTTGTAATCTGAGGTAACCGTCTTCGCTGTCCACTACACCTCCAATTTTGGTGTCATCTGCAAACTTACTAACTGTCCCTCTTATGCTTGCATCCAAATCATTTATGTAAATGACAAAAAGTAGAGGGCCCAGCACTGATCCTTGTGGCACTCCACTGGTCACAGGCCTCCAGTCTGAAAAACAACTCTCCACCACCACCCTCTGTCTTCTACCTTTGAGATAGTTCTGTATCCAAGTGGCTAGTTCTCCCTGTATTCTATGAGATCTAACATTGTTAATCAGTCTTCCATGGGGAACCTTTTCGAATGCCTTACTGAAGTCCATATAGATCACATCTGATGCTCTGCCCTCATCAATCTTCTTTGTTACTTCAAAAAACTCAATCAAGTTTGTGAGACATGATTTCCCACGCACAAAGCCATGTTGACTTATCCCAAATCAGTCCTTGCCTTTCCAAATACATGTACATCCTGTCCCTCAGGATTCCCTCCAACAACTTGCCCACCACTGAGGTCAGGCTCACTGGTCTATAGTTCCCTGGCTTGTCTTTACCGCCCTTCTCAAACAGTGGCACCACTTTTGCCAACCTTCAGACTTCCGGCGCCTCACCTGTGACTATCGATGATACAAATATCTCAGCAAGAGGCCCAGAAATCACTTCTCTGGCTTCCCACAAAGTTCTCGGGTACACCTGATCAGGTCCTGGGGATTTATCCACCTTTAACCTTTTCAAGACATCCAGCAATTCCTCCTCTGTAATCTGGACATTTTGCAAGATGTCACCATCTATTTCCCTCCAGTCTATATCTTCCATATCCTTTTCCACAGTAAAAACTGATGCAAAATAGATGGGACTAGTTTAGTTTGGGATTATGGTCAGCATGGACCGGTTGGACCGAAGGATCTGTTTCCATGCTGTATGACTCTATGGCTGTCTGATTATGACTCTAACTTTCTCCTCCTTTAATCTGTCCTTAAAGCTGACCTCCTTCATCAATCTTTTTGTCATTTGATTTAATCTCTCCTTACATAGCTTGTGTCAAATTGTTGCTTTTACTAGCTAAAGATGCTATATAAATACAACACATGGCTGTATTTGTAATAGCTAGCAAGTAGTTCACACTCCACCAAACATGAATTGTCACAAGAAGAGAATGAAAAGATACTTTGCAACTACACTCAAAACCCTGTGAAAAATGAGACTGATAATGAAAAGAATATGGATAGAATGGCAGCTACCCCTGGTGGATTCGGTATTCAGTGCAATGGTTGATCTTGTATTAATTCATAATAGCCAGCTGTGTCCCAAGTTTAACCTGCTTTCAGACAGGCTGGTGGGCAATGATGCACCAATGCAGGTTCCCTCATTGCTCTCCAGTGAAGGTACATGTGACAATGATAAACTAAATAATAAATAATAAATTCATTGCGTATTGAGTCACCCTCGACTTGCAGCACTGCCTGCTCAAATTCAAGACTGGCAAATAAAGAGAAGTCTAAAACCACTCTGAATGGCCACCTGTCAGAAATGAGCATACAAAAATACAAACAGCAGGCCATTTGGCCCCTCGGAGCTGCTGTCCCAGTTGATAAGATGTTGGCTGCACTGCATTGGCCTGATATTCCCTAAATTACTGAATCACAGCTTAACGACTCAAAGAGTCAAAAGTGCACAGCTAAAGGAAGGCATGGCAGCTCAGTGGTTTGTACTGCTGCCTCACATTGCCAGGAACCCAGGTTCGATTCCATCCTCTGGCGACTGTTTGTATGGAGTTTGGACATCCTCTTCGTGTCTGCGTGAGTTTCCTCCCAAAGTCCATGGATGTGCAGGATAGGTGAATTGGCATGCTAAATTGTCCATCGTGTTCAGAGATATGTAGGTTAGCTGCATTAGTCAGGGGAAATGTAGAGTAATAGGGTAGGGGAATGGGTCTGGGTGGGATACTCTTTGGAGGTTTGGTGTGGACTTGTTGGGCCAAATGGCCTGTTTCCACACTGTCGGGATTGTATGATGAGTCTAACAAGAAAAGACTGTTTGCCATATCCTGACCCTACTCCCAACGTTGGAATTCTGATTGCTACCCTAGACTGTCCATTTAATTTCATATTTGATCAAGAGATGAGCTCTTGACCACGTGTCTGCACTGCTGGAAGGGCCATCCATTTCCATTCTCATTTTGTCACTGATTCCCTGCCTCAATCTATCCACTGCAGAAACCCTCAGGAGTGACTTTGCTACTTCTAGACTTGACAATTCCAAAGTACTGCGTTTCACCTTCCCACATTCCACCATCTGTGGTCATCAAAACCTTGGATCCAACTTACACGGGTTCACCCATCAGCTTAAATGGGCTCCAGATAATTGATGCATTAATTGTAAAAATCTGTTCCTTGTTTGAAAATCATTCCATGCCCTTGTTCCTCCCTAACTGCTGTACTTCACTCTGAGGAATGTGTGCTCCTTCTATGTGGCCCCTTCAACAGTCCCCATTTTAATCATCACACTATTAGGGACTATCCACTACCTGCCTTTGTCACAGCCTCTCTAAATCTCTCCCTAAAACTCTCCACCTTTTTCTTTCCCTTTCTTTCTTTAAAACATTTCTTTCAACCTACCTCTTTAACCAAACTTTAGATTCCCTTCCTAGTTTCACCTTTTACATTTTGTCCAACAGTTGGGTTGTTATTGCCTTGCTGATGGATCACAAGTCTTTATCAACACCTTTTTACTTTTAATTCCATCACGAGTAATTTTCAGAAGGAGGACTGCTACAGCAAAAGTGTAAATTTAAATTCAGTAACTGACAAAGCAGTGGAATGTTGCACGTGAACTATCAGGGAAATTTCGATCAGGGAGAGATTTAACACAAAGAGATACTGGAGGAGGTTGACTATCTCTGCTCTCAGCTGAAAACTACCTTTTACAAACATGCCTGTTCCATACTCCAAGAATATTCAGAAAAAGGGGCTAAAGCAACTAGTTTCAACACTACTGGAGTAGACTAGTGGTGCTGAACACTTTCATGTGTGTAGGCTGAGTTCAAGTTTTCGAGTTCTGTGAAGGTCATGGTTTATAAATTATCCTCTTGTTCCCCTTGTGTTGCAGGTAAAGACAATCTCAGTCTGAGTGCTGTAAACCAGTTTAAAAAGGAATCAGGACAAAGAAATTTCAATCTGTTCCTTGTTTGAAAATCATTCCATGCCCTTGTTCCTCCCTAACTGCTGTACTTCACTCTGAGGAATGTGTGCTCCTTCTATGTGGCCCCTTCAACAGTCCCCATTTTAATCATCACACTATTAGGGACTATCCACTACCTGCCTTTGTCACAGCCTCTCTAAATCTCTCCCTAAAACTCTCCACCTTTTTCTTTCCCTTTCTTTCTTTAAAACAAATCCAAGCCTCTCAAAATTCTTCCATTGTCAATATCAATGCTACTGGAAATCTCCACTGCAATGGCCACAAAGATCAACTATCTGACCTTCACAAACATTGACAGATAACTTGTATTGCTTTACTTTTGTTTTTTTGAACTCATTTATTTCTAACCTGCACGTGTACAATAAACTGTACATAGGTCTGGCACCTATGGGACACTCAGTGTACCAATTGATCAAATATTCCAGACATAGTCAAGAGGTCCAGACTATCAATGTAAAAAACACAGGGTAATAATAGAAACATGATGCAGGGGGTATATGCAGTACTTTTACACTTTATGCATCACAAATCACTTAAATAATAATGCAACTTTGCCAAAATAAAATTTACCAATGGAGAGCCTTTTCACTCGCACCCTCAACTAACTACTCAGACATCAGGGTGGATCGTGGTATTTGGGGAGAAATTGACTAGAAATTGAATCAACTGTTGATATTTCATGTGGCCATTTGATTGAACAACTAGGTACATTTATATTGAGGTAAATAAATTTTAACAACTATAATAATTGGACAGATTAATACAGTAAACTTCACAATACTTGAGGTATATAGTTTTGACTGGATTACCAAGAGTGCAGTTTCATAAGGTGCTGGTGAAAACAAGGTTTGCTGAATCTGTTGAGTTACAATTCATCCCATGCAGTAATGAACACACTCCTTTTGTTAATTCAAAAAAGTCTAATTAAATTTATTCCTTTTAAACTGTTGTGCAGTTAGGCCTGGAACAAAGGGGTCCACAAGGAAAAGGGGCATTCTGTCTGGAATTATACCTCATTAGGGACTGCTTATAACATTGTTTGTCTAGTTATTATTGATTAGGCCAGCACTACAGGCTGTGTGCAATGCTCTACTTACACAAAGTGACATGAATACTGTCATGTATTGTAAACTGCTCTGTCCTGTGGAATAGCCCTATAACATTTCTCACCCTTTCTCCTTGTAGACTTCAGAATGCTGATCTCTGAATACTGCACATTGTTGATCAATTGCTTTCCCTTTCCCAACATGTCACAGTTCAAAGAACTAGGCGAAAGTGATGACTGCAGATGCTGGAGTTTGGAGTTAAGAGTGTGGTGCTGGAAAAGGAACAGAAGAGTCGACGTTTTGGGCATAAGCCCTTCATCAGGAGTGAGGCTGTAATCCAAGGGTGTGGTGAGATAAATGGGAAGGGGGTAGGGCTTGGGGGGAGGTAGCTGAGAGTGCGATAGGTAGAGGGAGGGGGAGGTAATGGTGATAGGTCAGAGAGAAGGGTGGAGAGGACAGGTGGAAAGGAAGATGGACAGGTAGGACAGGTCATGAGGATTGGAAGGTTGGATGTTGAGACATTATTCTTCCAGATATAGGGTGGTTAGGGAGTGGCGATGGACCTGCATGTCCTTGGTGGAGTGGGAGGGGTAGTTGAACACACCAGATCGCCTCTTTCTTCAAAGACCACAATTTCCCCTCCTGCGTATCTCATCCACTTCCCACACCTCCGCCTCAAACCCCACCCCTCCAACCGCAACAAGGGCAGAACCCTCCTGGTCCTCACCTTCCACCCCACCAACATTGCATCATCCTCTGCCATTTCTGCCACCTACAAATGGACCCCTCCACCAGAGATATATTTCCCTCCCCATCTCTATGAGCTGTCTGTACAGACAGTTCCCTCCATGACTCCCTCGTCAGGTCCATGCATCTGCCACCCTCCCCTCCCGGCACCTTCACCTGCCACCGCAAGAATGGCAAAACCTCCCCTCATCACCTCCATCCAAGGCCCCAAAGGAGTCTTCCACACATGCCATTTACTGTATCCGTTGCTACTGATGCAATCTCCTCTACGTTGGGGAGACAGGACGCCTACTCGCAGAGTGCTTCAGAGAACATCTCCAGGACACTCACACCAACCACCCCCATCGTCCTGTGGCTGAACACTTCAACTCCCCCTCCCACTCCGCCAAGGACATGCAGGTCCTGGGCCTCCTCCATCGCCAAACCCTAACTACCCGACACCTGGAGAAAGAACGCCTTATCATCTGCCTTGAGACCCTACAACCCCACGGCATCAATGTGGATTTCACCAGTTTCCTCATTTCCCCTCTCGCCACCTTACCCCAGTTCCAACCTTCTAGCTTAGCACCATCCTCCTGACCTGTCCAACCTGTCAATCTTCCTTCCCACCTATCTGCCCTAATCTCCTCTCCGACCTATCACCATTATCCTAACTCCATCCACCTATGGGACTCTCAGCTACCTTCCCCCCAGCCCCACACCCCTCTCAATTATCTCTCCACCCCTGAGGCTCGCATCTTCATTCCTGATGAAGGGCTTTTGCTCAAAATGTCGACTGTCCTGCTCCTTGGATGCTGCCTGACCTGCTGTGCTTTTCCAGCTCCACACTCTCCACACTCTCCACAGTTCAAAGACCACATAGTCATCACAAAGCCTCCAGCATGTCCTTCTGAAGATGGGTCTCCTCTCTTACCTATATAAATTCAATCTGTGGTTCCCATGTGGCTTTTTAACCAATTATCTCTTCAATATATTCAGGTAATTGAGGTTAACCAGCCATGTGGAACTGCAACGAAGGAAAGGAATGGAAAAAATGATTCAAAAACCACAAAATCTTGCATTTGTATCAAAGCTTTGAAGTGCAAAACTTTTCCAAGACTTGATCTGTAAAATGTTTCTGTCTGTTTTATCATAAAAGGATAGGAACCAGCTCAGATATCATTCTGTCAATGTTATGGAGCGGCTGGAGTTGTGGATAGAGCTGCTCGTTATGGAGTAGTCACGATTCGAAGGCTGCTGTAGATTAGCAGTTTAGCAATCTGTTCATACCAAAAGTAAGGGCTACACACACAAAAAAATGTTGGGTGACCACCAGGAAGATGAGTAATCATGGTCATGTAGTACGGAGTCCTTTGTGACCACCCCTATCCCAAATTGATTTACCATATTGGATACTGTCGGGGGAAATGGCCTCTCAGGGGAAAGTGACAAGAAAACTGCAAATGCTGGAATCCAAAGTAGACAGGCAGGAGGCTGGAAGAACACACTAAGCCAGGTAGCGTCAGGAGGTGGAGAAGTCAATGTATTCGGTGTAGCCCTTCTTCAGGACACCAATTTGTGGAACTATGATTGGCTCTGTTGCACAGCAGGGGAGGAAAAAGACTGGGAGAGTTTAGGTGATGGAGGATTTGATTGTCAGGGGAACTGACAGATGGTTCTTAGCTGCAAACAAGACTCTTGAATGGTGTGTTGCATCCCTGGTGCCAGGGTCAGAGATCCCTCAGCATGGCTGTGGGGGGAGGGGGAGAGTGAACAGCTAGCAGTCATGCTGCAAATGACATGGATACGAAAAGGAAATGATATCTGGCACAGAGTGAGGTTGTAGATGAAAGAGGAGAGCTACTAAGATGCACTCTTCAGATTACTTCCAGGGCCATGAGCTTCTGAGTGATTAGGAAGATAGGTCAAGTGGATCCGTTGGCTAAAGGGATGGTGTAGGAGGGAGGGCTTTAGATTTTTGAATCATTGGGATGGTTTCTGGGGTAGATAGGTCTGTACAAGCTGGACAGATCGCATCTGAACCAGAATAGGTCTAAGTTCCTTTCTGGGAGGTTTGCTCATGCTGATGGGGAGGTTTTAAACAAATTTGGCAGTGGGATTGGAGCACAGAGCAGATTTTAGATAGATTAGATTACTTACAGTGTGGAAACAGGCCCTTCAGCCCAACAAGTCCACACCGACGCGCAACCCACCCAGACCCATCCCCCTACACCTAACACTACGGGCAATTTAGCATGGCCAACTCACCTAACCTGCACATTTTTGGATTGTGAGAGGAAACTGGAGCACCCGGAGGAAACCCATACAGACACGGGGAGAATGTGCAAACTCCACACAGACAGTCGCCTGAGGCAGGAATTGAACCTGGATCTCTGGCACTGTGAGGCAGCAGTGCTAACCACTGAGTCACCGTGACTACCCAATGTAAAGTTGGGAGCAACATTCACTGAGACATAGAAGGAATGCTCGGACAGTCTAGCAGGTGGAGAAGACACAGGCCTAGAAAGGTATTTTATTAGTTGCACTATTGATAAAGGAGACCATCCCTGAAGTAATAAGGGAAGAAGTCTCAGAGAGGTCTTCAAATGAGACCATCTAGGTAGAGCTTAAAATTTAAAAAGGGCCAATCACTTTGTTGGTATTATACTACAGGCCTCCTAATAATCAGAGGCAGATCGAGGTACGTAGGGAATCACACAAAGGGGTGAGAGGAACAGGGTTATATTTGTAAGGCATTTCAACTTGACCAACATTAACTGGATTGCGTTGGACAAACTAGAAAAGGGTGAAATATTTAAAGTGCATCCAAGAGAGCTTTTTGTACCTTGGGCTGCTATGAATGATAAGAGAGAAGATTGCTGGGGCCTTGGGGGAGATATTCATTACTTCTCTGGTCACAGGTGAAGTGCCTAATGACTGGAGGATAGGGAATGTGGTTCCTTTGTTCAAGAAGGACAGCAGGGATAGGCCAGGTAATTATAGACCAGCTCGTCTGGCATCAGTGGGAGGGAAATTATGGAAAAACTTCTGAAGTACAGGATTAATCAATACTTGGAAAGGCAGGAATTGATCAGTCATAATCAGCATGAAAGATCCTGTATGACTAATTTAATTGACTTTTTTTAAAGGTGACGAAATATATTGATGAAGGTAATGCACTTGATGTAGTTTATAAGGACTTCAGTAAGACCTTTGACAAGCTCTCACATGGAAGGCTGGTCCAAAAGGTAAGAGTCCATGGGATCCAAGGCAGGTTGGCAAACTGGATCCAAAATTGGCTTCCAAATAGGATGCAAAGGACAATGGTGAATGGTTGCTTTTATAATTAGAAGCTAGTGACCAGCAGTGTAACATTGGGATCGGTGCTGGGACCCTTGCAGTTTGTTATGTACATTAACAACTTGGATGTGAAATATAGACGGTATAATTAATAAGTCTACAGGTGAAATATGTATTGATGGTGTTATTGACAGTGAGGAGATTGGTCTCATTGGTATTGTTCAGCTGGTAAACTGGGCAGAGCAATGGCCAATGGAATTTAATCCTGAAGTGTGAAGTGATTAACTTATATGGGAAGGATGCGCACAATGAATGATAGGACCCTGGGGAGTACTGAGGAACAAAGCAACTTTAGTGTACAAGCCCATAGATCCCTGAAGTAGTCAGCATAGATAGATACAGTGATGAGGAAGTTATACTTGCCTTCATTAACTGAGGTGAAGAATATAGGAGCAAGGAAATAGTGTTGCAAATTTACAGGGGCATTGATTACTCCCCAGATGGAATACTGTGTGCATTTCTGGTCACCACACTATCAGAAGGCTATAGAGATTCACCCAGATGTTGCTTAGGTTGGAAATCTTAAATTATATGGACAGACTGGATAGAATGTGTTTGCTTTCCTTGGAACAAAGGAGGCTGAGGGGGGTTTTCTGATTGAGGCATTAGGAAAGGCAATGGTAAGGTAGAATGTGCAAATCTTTTTCCCCATGGCAGGCATGTCTAACACCAGAGGGCATACATTTAAAGCAAGGATTAAGTAGTTTAGAGAGGATCTGAGGAAAAATATTTTTCACCCAGAATTATGGAAGGTGCTGCCTGAGAGGGTAGTGTAGACAAGTACTGTTACAACATTTACGAAGCATCTAGATGTTCACTTAAAATGCTGGGGCATGGTAGACTATAGGTCAAAAGCAGGTAAATGGGATTAATATAATTTGGTGCTTATTGGTCAGTATGGACATGGTGGGCTGAAGTGTCTGTTTCTATGTTGTATTACTCTATGTTGTTCCAGGAATTCTCATGTCTGTCTATGATGCTGTACCCAGTGTAAGCAACAGAACTTGGCTCAGACAGTTGACTGTCAGCTCGCTTGACTGCTTGTCTCATGTGTGTTTTTGTATCAGTTCACAACAGTATTTAACAAAGCCAAATTGGCAGAAGGATAAAGAAATGACACAGAAGAAGTGATGAAGGTGCTATCATTTCACAGACAGTCCAACCTGCAAACAGCTTTCAGTGAAAACAGGAGAGCCAGCCTGCTGGAGTGCCAAGGCAAGAAGCTGATCTTGCCAGGTGGAAGTGATGCCAATTCTTTTACCGCCCCACTGGAATATATCAGGCAGCTCAGTGACCTGACTCCAGCAAGTGTGTTAACATGTCATTCACTGCCATCCTTTGACTCATTGGACATTTTTGGATGCATAATTTTGGAGTGAATTATAGAATGATTAAATCACAGGGAAACCATTCTGGCCATGATGTCCATGGCTCTGACAGTGTTCTATGTCCTTCCCTGTTGTACAGGGGACGATTCTAAAACAGTTAATGTTGGAATTGCATCAGCTCCACCCACCCTGACAATGAGTAGAGAAACAATCTTGCCACAAAGCCATGATGAAGACAGATATGACATACCTGCCTCCTAGTGGTTGCATTTATGCCTGATTACTCAATATTAATTGTCATGCAATAAACTTTACTATTCGATGTCAGACAACCACCTCCTCTTGTTAACATTTTGTCCTCTGCCATTGATAATAGACAGGACTGTAAACGCTGCACAGAAAGGCGAATTGGGGATAGTGACCTGCTCCAGCAACTCCTGGTTGGATATGTGAAGGTACAACATGCTGGCAGTGGTGGGATCTGGCAATATGATATTACACTTGCTCTGTTGTCCTGGCAACTCTTTTTCTTCTTCAATTTCCCATTTCCTTTAGAAAACCATGTTTGAACCTGCCTCCACCATAATAGCAAGCAATGTGGTCCAGGTGCAAACCACTCACTGTTTTCCTCATTTCCCCTCTGGTTCTTTTGACAACCACCTTGGATTAGTGTCCTGGGCTTCTCAACCCCTCTACCACTGCAAGCTCTTTCTTTTTACCTACTGTGCCTCACCCTCTTCTGATTTCATGCAGAGCTTTCACGTCCCCTCTCAACCTTCCCCTTTCAAAGGAAGACATCTGAACTAGACACAAAATAGATTATTCTGCTGTGCCATAAGATAAGTTCCAAGTTGTGCCCTTCACTCCACAAAAATCTGTATGTTTTTCCTAAAGTGGCAACCCCTTGATTTTTAAAGAGCCCCCATTGGTTTTGGACTGACTCAGAAGAGGAATCACGCTTTTAACATACACCTTGTCAAAACTCTTGAGGATTTTATAATCTTCACATAAAAGTAAAATACGGTGGAAGCTGTAAGTCTGAAAGCAAATTAGAAACTGTGAGGGAAAGTCCATAGATCTGGCAACATCTGTTCAGAGAAAAACAGAGCTAATGTGTTGAGTTGGATGACTCTGCTTCAGAACTGAGAACAGAGACCTGCTCTTTCTCCACTGCATTCTGTTCATTTATTTTACATTTTACGCACTTTAGCCATGTCACCTTTCACTTTTCTAAACTCCAGCGGAAACAAGATTATTCTGACCACCTTTTCCTCAGGTGACACTATCTCATTTCAGGTAATGATCTCGTCAATCTCCACTGAATTGCCTCCTGAGATTCTCCCTTGGATAAGGAGACAAAAACTGCATACAATCTTCAAAATGTGGTCTTTCAAATGTGCTGTTTATCAAAAACATATGATACTTATTTTTAGGTCCGATTGCTCTTGGAATAAAGCTGAGAAATCCATTATTTGTTTGACTGGGGTGGACAAAGTTAAAAATCACACAACTCCAGGCTATAGTCCAACAGGTTTATTTGGAAGCACCAGCTTTCGAAGCTCTGCTCCTTCATCAGGTGGTTGTGAAGCAGGACCATAAGACACAGAATTTATAGCAAAAGATTGCAGTTATACAATGAACAAACCTAGGTTGTTAAGTCTTTCAAATTTTAGAATGGATTTGCTGGTTTTGGTACTTTATTATGTAAATCCCAAAACTTCTTTTAAGTCACATTCTCAAGGTAACTTAAGGTTTTATAATAAAAGGGCACATCTCAGTTCAGTCAATGCCTTAAAGGTGTGAGGTTAGAGTCTGGCTGTATCCCAACCTTGAGTCAGACTGATTCTATTTCCAAAGTGAAATTTACAAAGATTGGATTGACTGCCTGCATTGACTGCTTGCAGGTTCTGCATTTTATTGAGCAAAATAAAATGTATCTACAAATATAATTCTGCAAATACAAATTCATCCCATAGACTTATGCGTATGCACGCAAGAGAGAGACCGACACACACACACAGAGTGAGTGTGTGCATGTGAGTATGTGTATATGAGTGTGAGTGAACGTGAGAGAGTGTGTGCTTGCATGTGTGCAAGCATGGTAAAGTGTGTGTGTGAGTGTGATGAAATATAAGCCTGTGAGAAGGTGCATACATGGGTGTGAGTCTGGGGGGTGTATGTGTGCGCGTTTGAGAAACAGCATATGTATGAAAAAGGGTCTGCGTGAGTGTGTGTATGTGTGCTTGTGTGTCTGTGTGAGAATGTATAGTGCAGTGGGGTTACTTGTAGTGGGGCGACACGGTGGCTCATTGGTCATCACTACTGCCTCAAAGCGCCAGGGACCCGGGTTTGATTCCTGCCTCGGATGACTGTCTGTGTGGAGTTTGCATGTTCTCCCTGTGTCTGCGTGAGTTTTCTCCAGGTGCTATGGTTTCCTCCCACAAACCAAAGATGTGCTGGTCAGGTGAATTGGCCGTGCTAAATTGCCTGTAGTGCTAGGTGCATTATTCAGAGGGGAATGTGTCTGGGTAGGTTATTGTTTGGAGGGTCGGTATGGACTTGTTAGGCTGAAGGGCCTCTTTCCATACTGTAGGGAATCTAACCTAATCTAGTGTGACATGAACCCAAGGTCCTGGTTGAGGCCATCCACATGGATACTGAAACTTGGCTATCAGCCTTTACTTGGCCATTTTGCGTTGTTGCCTGTCCCGAAGTCTGCCTTGAAGGATAGTCACCTGAAGGTTCGAGGCTGAATGTCCCTGACTGCTGAAGTATTCCCCGACTGGGAGGGAACACTCCTGTTTTGTTGTATGGTGTCCATTCATCTGTTCCCGTAGCGTCTGCTCAGCCTTGCCAACGTGCCATACCTCGGTTATCCTTGCCTGCAGCATATGAGATAGACAACGTTGGCCAAGTTACATGAGTATCTGCTGCGTACAAGGTGGGTGGTGTCCCCATGTGTAATGGTGGTATCTGTGTAAACACTCTGACATGTCTTACAGTGATTCCCATGACAGGGTTGTATGGTGTTGCTTGATGTTGGCCTGAAGGCTGGGCAGTTTGCTGTGAACAATGATCTGTTTGAGGTTTGGAGGTTGTTTAAAGGTGAGCAGTGGAGGTGTGGGGATGGTCTTGGCGAGGTGCTGATCCTCATTGATAATGCGTTGCAGACTGCGAAGAACATGGCGTAGTTTCTCAGCTCCTGGGAAGTACTGCACAATGAAGGATACCCCGTCGGTTACAGCACGTGTCTGTCTCCTGAGGAGGTCATTACGGTTCCTCGCTGTGGCACGCCGGAATTGGCGGTTGATGTGTTGAGCATCATATCATGTTCTTATGAGAGGATCCTTGAGCACCTTCAGGTGTTCATCATTTTCCTCCTCATCTGAACTGATCCTGTGTATGTGTAGGGCTTGTCCATAGGGGATGGCTGTTTTAATATGTTTCGGGTGAAAACTGGAAAAGTGTAGCATTGTGAGGTTATCCGTGGGTTTGCGGTAGAGTGAGATGTTGAGATGTCCAACATTGATGGAGATGCATGTGTCCAAGAATGAGACTACTAAAGAGTAGCCCATGGTGAGTTTGATGGTGAGATGAAACTCGTTGATATGACTATGTAGTTGTTTCAGTGACTCCTCTTCATGGGTCCAGAGGAAGAAAATGTCATCGATGTACCTGGTGTAAAGTGTTGGTTGGAGGTCCTGCATAGAGAAGAAGTCTTGTTTGAACCTGTGCATGAAAATGTTGGCGTATTGGGATGTAAGTTTTGTCCCTCTGGCTCTTCTGTGTGTCTGGATGAAGAACTGGTTGTCAAAGGTGAAAATGTTGTGGTTGAGGATAAAGTGGATGAGGTGTAGGATGATGCTTGGAGATTGGAGTTGTTGATGTTGGGTACTGAGGCTGTTGCCGCGATGCCGTCATTGTTGAGGGATGCTGGTGTAGAGTGTGGAAACGTCCACTTAACGAGGAATGTTCCCGGTTCAACTGGTCCGTGGGTGCTGAATTTCTGTAAGAAATCTGTAGTGTCATGACAGAAGCAGGAGGTCCCCTGTACAATGGATTTCAAGATGCCTTTGACTGAGCCATGCTCACACTCACACGCACACACTCACGCGCACATGCACACACTCACTTTGTCTCTGTCTCCTGCACATGCACACATATAAAAGTTTATGGGGTGAATTTGTATTTGCAGAATTATATTTGTAGATACATTCTATTTTGCTAAAAAAAATGCAGAACCTGTAGGTAGTCAATGCAGGCAGTCAGTCCATGTAATATTTTGTAAATTTTACTTTGGAAATAGAACCAGGCTGACTCAAGATTGGGATACAAACTGACTCTAACATTACACCTTTAATGTAATGTCTGAGCCGAGTTGTCACCTTTTGTTATAAAATCTTACATTAGGATGTAGGTTTGCTCACTGAGCTGAAAGGTTTATTTTCAGACATTTCATCGCCTTACTAAGTAACATCATCAGTGAACTACTGGATGAAGCACTGGTAGTATGGCCCATTTTCTATTTATTTGTTTGGGTCTCCTTGAGTTGGTGATGTAATTTCATGTGGTGACGCCATTTCTCTGTGGTGATGTCATTTCCTGTTGTTTTTCTGAGGGGGTGGTCAATTGGATCCAAGTCAATGTGCTTGTTGATAGAGTTCTGTTTGGAATGCCATGCTTCTAGGAATTCTCGTGTGTATCTCTGTTTGGCTTGTCCTAGGATGGATGTGTTGTCCCAGGTGAAGTGGTGTCCTTCCTCAACAGAGGCTGCATTGTTGAGGTAGGCCCAAAGCAGTCTCATAACAATTGTCGAGTCAAGATTGGGTCAATACAGTACCTAGTGACTTCAGTGGCATCTAGATTGATGATGTCCAGTGAGGACTCATAGTAGCAAGAATGTGGGTGGCAGCAAGATGGTACAAGTGGCAACTTTCATTCTAGCAGTGGCACAATGAACAGGACCCATGCCTTGGCCACCAGTCCAAGGCCTAAGGCACAGCACTTAAATAAGAAGGACAGTAAAGTTGAACACTTTTTCTTTGCTTCTTCATTTTTCTGCCTTTATATTTTATGTTTTGGTTTATTTTTCTGTGTTTTAAGATGGCACCAGAGAGTTGCAACACTATCCTATGCTGTCAATGGTATTTTGTAATAAGATGCATGTGACATTAAGTGAATCCAGTCAGGATCAAAATCAGAATTGAGGTCAACAGTCCTCAAGCCACAGACCTACCAATCTTCCAAGACTAGAAAAAATATGTTCTGGAAGAATTGTGAAACCTGTAGACCGTCTGCCTGAGTTTTCAGGGAGGAATGAGATCATGCTATCTGTAGCTGTAGACATGAATGTACCAATTCATAACATAATGGACCTGAAAGAGTTAATGGTGGAGACTATATTAAGCTCCACCCAATCTAATAAGATTATACAATCTTAGATTAGGATTTTTTTTCAAAAAGCTCCAGATCTTGACAATGAGCAGATGCATCATTTGTCTTACCAATAAACCTTAGTAACAAGATGTGAAGAGCTAAAATGACTGTAGACTGTTGTCCATCAAATTCCCTCTTATCCTTCTAAACTCAAGTGAAAACAGATTTGTTGAATGAAGTTCTCCTGATAAGATAGTCCTACCATCCCCAATATCAACCTAGAGAACTTCTGCTGCACTCCCACTGTGACGAGAATATCCTTTGTTGAGTAGGGAGCCCAAAACTGCACACAGTATCCAGGAATGGTCTCAGCAAGTTCCAGTATAACTACAGTAGGACATCCTTACTTCTGAATGCAATGATGGCCAATATCCCATTGCCTTCTCAAGCTGTTAATCAAATGCAGGCATTGCATGTCTTATTGAAGAAACAGTCATTACTCTGAACACTTCTTAACCTTATCCAAATCAAAAAGGAACATCAAATAAAGCAGAATGTAACACAAGTTCATAAAATTGTTAATCAAACAGAGCTAACAATCACCGTCAAGTTGTGTTGAGTTCCCAAAGGGTTAAATCCATTGATTATTCCTGGAATTCAGCCAAACATTCACAACGAGACAATCAAGCTAATGTGTCACCAGAAACAGATGGAACAGATGGTCAAACAGATGTCTTTTCTCATGGTCTATTGAATTCTGCAAATATAAGACCATTCAGAAGAAGGCCATTTAGCCCCTTGTGTCTCTCCTGCCCTTCGAAAGAGCTATCAAATTAGTTTCAGATCCCTACCTATTCACTATAGCCTTGTTCTTTTCTCCCTTTTAATGATGAGCACCTTCCTTTTTTGAAAGTTATAATGAAATCTGTTTTAGACAGCCACTCAAGCAATGTTATTCTGACCATTGTGATCTAGCATGTCATAGCCCTCATTTTAAGAATCTATTTAAAAACTGTAATAACTGCTTCTGATGAAACGATAATGCACAGTGAATTCATCTTGCTTCTGTCCATTAACCTAAAAATGTGTGGAATGCTGGAGCACAGGAGTTCTTCCCTGTTATGTGATAATGTGATAATGTCTCTTTTAATTGAGGGATTAAGGCTAAAACATGCAGAATATCTAGATTTTCTGATTTTGATTTGAAATTTGTTCTTGCTCACAATCCACAGTCACTGCACTAGATGGCAGCTTATTCCACATTTAAGCTAACAAGCCTGATCTCGACATGGCTCTGCTGTAGTACACACCGTGCTCCCTGTAGCTGTTTCTATAATTCCTTTCTTTTTCCCATCAGTTTCAGCTTGTGCAAGCCAGTTTATGGCATGGTGCTAGCTCAGGACTGGGATTTCCTGACAAAAATCACCACCAACTGACCGATGGAAACCGGAGATCTGGATTAAAGGAGCCCAGCTATTGCACTTTCACCTTTACATTTCTTCCCTTATGATTTATATCAGCCATAGAACAAGTGGATAAGTAGCTGTAAATGGTTGTGTTAACCGTACCATCCTTCTGTCATTAAAAGTATCTATCCAAGATCGAGACCGTCAAGCAAAAACAAGTGTTTGTATAATACCATTCAGCTGGCTCACCTAATGTCCACAGTTTCAACTGCTGCTCATCACTTGGGACTGTCCTCATTGGAATATAGAAGGAAAAGGAGGGGATCTTATAGAAACATATAAAATTATGAAGGGAATACATAAGATGGAAGCAGAGAGTTTGTTTCCAATGGTGGGTGAATCTAGAAATAGGGGGCAGAGCCTCAAAATAAGAGGGAGCAGATTTAGGACTGGGCTGAGGAGCAACTTCTTCAGCCAGAGGGTTGTGAATGTGAGAAATTCCCTGCCCAGTGAAGAAGTTGAGGCTACCTCATTGAATGCTTTTAAGGCAATGATAGATTTTTTGAACAGTAAACGAATTAAAGGTTATGATGAGTGGGCGGTTAAGGGGAGCTAAATCACTAAAAGATCAGCCATGATCTTATTGAATGGCAGAGCAAGCTCGATGGGCCAGATGGCTTACTCCTGTGCCTAGTTCTTACATTCTTATGTAAAAGTTGGTGGGTTTGAGTCAAACAAAATCTAAGTAGACACTCCAGTGTCGCATTAAAAGGGTGCAACACCCGCAGAGGTACCATTCATTAAATGATGCATTAAGCCTATGTCGCAGCTGTTTTCTGTGGTGGACATGAAAGATCCTATAATCCCAGTGTGACAGAGAAGGAACAGACTAAATCAATCCCTCAAAACACAGCCTTGATCACCTGTTCATTATTGCACTGCCGTTTGTGGTATCTTGCAAATGCGCAAAATGGTAATGCATTTCCTGCATTACAACAGTGAACAATGAGTAGAATTTAATGCAGCACATCATCGAGGGATCCGCAGCCCCACATAACTGCAAGTCAGGGTCACGTGAGTTGTCCAAAGGTGGAAGAAACTTCCTTCATTAAATCAGAGGATGGAAAATGTTGATGCAGGATTCCTGGCTGTTAATGACAGGGTATCAATTAGGCTTATTCATGAGTCCATTGACATTCCATCTGCATGACTGCAGTTGTTGTGGCACAGAGCAATGCATTTAATGTAGTTACCCAACACAGTAAAGTAAGAAACGCTTCAGTCACTGTCTCTTTATCACGAGGCAAGCATAGTAGTCTTCAGTCAGTCAGTTATGTGAATGTAATGTACAGTAACATTAGCATAAAGTGAATCTAGATTCTGTCTGACTGCCTGTGATAATTGTAGCTATGTGAATAAGTCATTGTTGTTAATAAAATTCAAGACATCTGTTGCAACAAAACTGTGATGTGTTTTAGATTGATGAACATGTGGGAAATCACAAAGCACATCAGTAATTGTATTAAGGAGCACCTCAAGAAAATGTTTGCTTGGTGAATTCCCGGGTACAGGGGGTTATCTTATGAGAAAAGTTAGGTTAAGCTGGGCCTGTTTCACATTAGAAGAAGAGATGATCTTATTGAAAAATATCAGATCTTGAGGGTACCTGATAGGGTGAATAATGAACTGATGTTTCCCTTTGTGGGAGAGAATAATACTAAGGGATAGTTTAAAATTAAGGGGCCTTTTATCAAGACTGAAATAATAAGATTTTTTTGTGCTCCCTGTGGTCAGGTATTGGTGGATCTCTCTTCTCCAAAAAGCAGTGGAGTCAGAGTCATTGAATATATTTCAGACAGTCGTGGATGGATTCTGGATTGGCACGGGAGTTGAAAGTGGACGTTAGGTTACAATCAGTTCAGCCACAAGCTTATCAAATTTCAGAGGGACTGAATGATCTCCTCTTGCTCCTAATTGATCTGTTTCGATACTTGTCTGTCCACCACCCATTCACACTTGGATGTGGCAGGAACGCTGAATTGAATCTTCCTTTGCAACATCTGTCCACAGCATGCAGCTTGATTTGAATGCAATCCTGTATTGTAGCTTCACTAAGTTGCCAAGTCATTCATCAAAATTATAACTAGCGAGGTTTGAGAAGATTTGAAACTCAGGTTGAGGTTCTGGATGTATGCTTGCTCGCTGAGCTGGAGGGTTTGTTTTAAGACTTGGCTAATTGATGTTCATAGACATGACCCACTCTTATTAGTATCTTTACAGATAAGAAAGGACACCACTTCGACTGGGACAAATCATCCATCCAAGGACAAGCCAAACAGAGACATGTCCGAGAATTCCTAGAAGCACGGCACTCCAACCGGAATTCTATCAATAAACACATTGACTTGGATCCCATTTACCATCCTCTGAGAAAAAGAACAGGAAATGACATCACCACAGGAAATGACCTCACCAATCCAAGAAAACTTAAACACATAAATAAAAAGCAGGTCACACCAGCTGTATTTCACCAAAATTACTGCTGCTGGCCTGTGATTCCTCACTGATCCCCTGGTTCGGTGGCAATTGCAGATTTGTTGATCCAAAAACAATCGGATGAATACATTTTTGTTGTTTCTGATAGCACACAGCATATTCTGGATGCCCAGTTTTAAGCTGCTGATTCCTAGTTCTGCTTGCCGCACTCAATCAATTGTGACCTCTGTGTCAGGGGCAATCATTTCCACCTCATCGCCTGCAGTCAACTTTTCTGTCCAGGTTTGAACAAAATCTGCAATGTGAATGTAATCTGAAGCCAAGTGGTTTTAAAAATAATTGGTTGAGCTCTATCATAGAATCACTGAAGGCCACTCAGCCCATACTGACCCTCCAAACAGCATCCTAACTTTATCCCAGTAAACCTGCATTTCCCATGGCTAATCCATCTAGCCCACACATCCCTGGACACGACGGGCAATCTACCTAACCTGTACATCTTTGGACTGTGGGAGGAAACCACAACACCTAGAGGAAACCCACGCAGACATAGGGACAATGTGAAAACTCCACACAGACAGTCACCTGAGGCTGGAATCAAACCCCAGTCCTTGGCGCTTTGAGGGAGCAGTGTTAACCACTGAGCCACTATGTTGTCCAGCAATGATCCACTGTTATTGTGGCTACAAGAGCAGATCAAAGGCTGGGAATTTTGTGATAGGTACTTCAGCTCCTAGTTTCCTAACATCTGTCCATCATCTAAAAGCATAAGTCAGCAGTCTGACGGAATAGTCTGCTTCGCTTTGATAGGTACAATTCCAATAAGGGCCAAAAAGTGCGACAAAGTGAGTGGGCAAAACCATGCCAGATGGAGTTTCATGTCGGGAAGTGTGAGGCCATGTACTTTGGAAGGAAGAATCAAAAAGCAGAGAGACTCCAAATGAATGGAGAGCAAAAATATCTGGGTGCATAAATTGCAAAAGGTTGGCATACAGCAATTAAGAAGGCAAATGGAATTTTAGCGCCCATTGCCAGGGAGTCAATGTTAAAACATGGGAAGTCATGTTACAACTGTACAGGATGTTGGTGAGTCTGCATCTGGAGTACTGTGTACAGTTTTGGTCCCTGTATTTTTTAAAAAAACGTAGAATATACTGGATTTGAAGGCCGGTCAACAGTGATTCACTTAGCTGGTTTCTAAGCATGAAGAGATTGACTTATCAAGAATGGCTAAACAGGTTCGACCTTTATTCATGAGGATTTAGAAGAGTGAGGGTTGATTCTATTGCAACATGCAAGATTCTGAGGGGGTCCAAGAAGGTAGTTTTTAAGGAGATGTTTCCACATCTTGGGGAGTCTTGAACAAGTGGAATTATTGTCAGAATAAAGAGGCACTGTATTAAAGCCGAGGTACAAAGGAATGTCTCCTCTCAAACATTATGGAGATGAGGTCATTGTGAGTACTTAATAAGGAAGTAGATAGATTTTGAAATATCAGGGAGTGATGGCCATTCAGCTTTGCCCCAAAGATGATTTGCGATCCGGGACAGATGAGCCATGATCTTGGTGGATGACAGGAGAGGCCTGAAGGGCTGAATGGCCTAGTCCTGCTGCTATTTCTTATGCACTTATCCAAGATGAAGCATGATTGGCAATTGTACCAACTCTTGATGCATTCACTCGTTCCATTACTGATGAACGTAGCTGCAGTGTGTTACATCAACAAGATGTCCAGTCTCCATTGACTGCATGGTCTAAACCTAACAAGAAGGGTAAGAGCAGGAGATACATGGAAGCATCAGCAAGTAGGTTGCCATTCAATAAACACTTCAGCATTATTTGGACAATAAATCAAAGCTCCTTCATCTTTTGTTAAAATCTCTGGAATGTGCTCTGTCATGCGTATATCGGAACACCTTCACCACACAGACTGCAGCAGTTCGAATAAGGTCCATTTCTATTTCTCAATGACATATACCAGCCACAGAGTCAGACAGAACAGAAACAATCCTTTTAGTCCAACCAGTCAATGCCAAAAATAATCCCAAATTAAACTAGTCCCACCTGCCTGCGCTTGGTCCGAATCCCTCCAAACATTTCTTATTCATGTACTTATCCAAGTGTCTTTAAAACATTATAATAGTTCCTCATCCACCACTTCTTCCAAAAGTTCATTCCACACATGAAGCATACTGTTTTTAAAAGGTTGTCCCCATGTCTTTTTTAAATCTTTCTGCTCTCACCTTAAAAATATGCCCCTTCGTCTTGAAATCCCCGGAAAAGACACCTGCCATTCACCTTATCTACACACCTCATGAACTTATAAACCTGTATAAGGCCACATCTCAACCAGTGAAAAAAGTTTCAGCCTATTGCGTCTCTCCACGTAACTCAACCCCTTCTTTCCTGGCAACGGCCTGGTATAGCGGTGGCAACAATGCTCAGATTCTGAGAAGAAATTTCAAAACAGAGCAAAATACAAAATTAATACAAAATGAAAATGGACCTCAAAAGTGTACAAGCATAACTTCAAACATAAAGAAGGTTTATGGAGTGATTCACTCAAAGTTTTCAAATATTGAGGCAAGCAAAGAAAGATCATTCTGCCTGGCAGAGGAGACAACTTGAACATAATTGGAAAAAAGCCAGGGAGGACTTCCTCTCACATGGTCATGTATGCCATTGGAAATGGAAAAAAAACTTTAAAAACTTTGCTAGAAGATTCCTTCAAAGGGATAGAATGAGCTGAATAGCCCTGATGGCCTTCTTAGAAAAAGTGCCAACACATATTGAATGGATACGCTAAAACTAAAATGAGAAAGAGAGGAGAGATTAACATTGAAATAAAGTTCAATGGAATGACTCTTTATAAAGTGTGACACTTAATTAGCTGCAACATCAGAACAGCTACGTCACAGTTCACCCCACAGAGGTAAAGAAATTGTTGGTGCCCTGTTTGATTAAGTTGTTCAATTGGAAGCAGCTTTTTTTTAAATCGTCAAACACCGTTAGGCTTTAATATACCAGAACCTCAGAAAGGATTATCAGATTTGAGTGATTCAGAAGTAAACATTGTAGACAGAAGAAATAGGAGTAGATGCTAATGTTTCATGGTGTGTGAAGAAAACAAATCTCCTCAGGGATTGATGAACGTGTCCTGATTTTTATTCTTTACTCTTAGAGGAAAAAAAAATCTCAGCTCTGCTTAAATGTTGAGCTTCAGTGTCAGAACTCTCTTTTTCAAATGGCTGTCACCCTGATCCAGAACAGTCTACCACCTTATCTCAACTGTAACAGCTCAAAGTTTCTCTTCAGAAGCAGTGGATTACAGGGCCATGTTGGTTTGTGCAATAGCATGTAATTTCTCACATAAAAAAATGCAACGAGGTGAATGACCACTTCACTTGCCCTTTGTCATTCTCATGGCTGAGAAATGAGCATTGAGCAGGACACCAGATCTCTCTACACTTCTTGCGTTGGGGTGATAGAGATCTTGATGGCCTTTCATGTAACTTGGGGACGAATTTTAAAGCAAGACACCATTTTCTTGGCTCTGAGGAAGGGTCACTGGTTCCAAAACATTAACTTTGATTTCTCTGCACAGATGCTGTCAGACCTGCTGAGCTTTTCCTGCAATTTCTGTTTTTGTTCCTGATTTATAGCATCCACAGTTCTTTCAGTTTTTATTTACTACTTCATTGACAGTGTTTTTGCTCAGAGGAGATGTTAGTGTTGGAGTCCTGGGTGTGTATAAAAGATCATGATCATGTAAGGCAGCACAACAAGAAATTCTGGGCTCATGTACAACTATACTGTGCATGTAGATAGACCATAAGCAAATAAAATATTATTGAAATGGGCACAGACTTCAGAGTCACTTGGAAAGGCCATCAAGATCTCTATGACCCCAACCAGAAAATATAACCAGGAGTAGCACAGTGGCTCAGTGGTTAACAGTGCTGCCTCATGGAGACCCAGGTTTGATTCCAGCCTCGGGTGACCCTCTGTGAGGAGTTTGTACATTCTCCCTGTGTCTGTGTGGGTTTCTTCCCACAGTCCGAAGGTGATGTGGGCTGGTATAGCTCAGTGTTGAACTGTAACAGCAGAGAAGGAAAAGGACAGTTTTGAAGTTATCTTCCTCTTTTTATTTTATTTTAAGTGAATGTGAATGGTGCCTGTGCATGGTGATGTCGTCTATATTGAATGCAAATGACAATAAACGATTCAACGTGTAGGTTAGGGGATTGGCTATGGGAAATGTGGAATGATAGGAATGGGGTGGGGGGTGTGAGTCTGATTGCGATGCTCTTCGCTAGGTCGGTGTGGACTCAATGGGCTGAGTGGCCCGCTTCCACACTGTGGGGATTCTGTGAGCATGGTGGCAGCATCATACAAAGTAAGGGTAGTGAAGAAGGATGCAAAACTTCAAGGCTGCAAAGGTTAGAGACCATAGAAACACTTCCACAACAGGTTAAAGGGAAGAAAGGAAAAATCTGCACCTCATCAGTTTTCAGTCAATACTAACTGGGGAGTGGAATCACAATCCCAAAATAGGAAACTGAAACAAAGCAGCAGGATTTTGATTAGGCACCATTCCAAGGATTTGCATGAGCATGGAATCATTGTGAACATTTCCACAGCAGTTCCCAAAAGAAGACCTGCATCAAAGCCAGACCTTGGAGAAAGCAATTAGAAAGAAAGAAATGAGAAGGGCAATAAGGCCAGGAACCTACTCAATAGAAGCAGAACCATGGTGGATGATGTCTTCACTGGGCAAGTGGTGGATGAGACTGTACCTTCTTACATGCCTTTGATGCATACTTCAGTGTCCAATAAAAACAGATCATTCAATGAGCTAAGTTTACAACATTGAGACAGCGAATGGGAGACTCCATCAATTCCTTTGAAACAACCTTTCCAGATTAGCTGGAAGTTGGCAATAAAAAGCATGATCCATTCGGAGACTGCACAGCCATTAGTGTGGTATTCAAAGGCAAGCATGGCACTTTCCCGATGAAGGAGCAGCGCTCTGAAAGCTTGTGATTTCAAATAAACCTGTTGGACTATAACCTACTGTCATGTGACTTTCAATTGTGGGGAGGACTATGGCAGATTTCAAGAAGATTTAGACGGGCTGGTGAAATACATCCATGTGGTTGATGAAACATCATGCAGTGAAGTGTGAACTTGGGTTTTCTGGGAGAAAGAACGAGGACAGGTTATAGTGAATAAAGCTGACAGATTAGATAGAAAGAGACAACTCTTATTGAGGAAAGGGTTGAGAGACGATGGATCGAGGTAACTTCCTAAGCAGCGACAGGACTGAGGACTGGCCATTACCTGAACTACAGGAAGTCCACAAGGAAGAAAGCTGATGGAACCTTGAAGTGAAGTGAAGTCTGGGGTTTCAGATGGGCTTGACTAGCAGAGCGATCCTATGGTGATGGTGGTAGAGGCATGGCACGTTGATAGTTAAGAGAGGGGGAGGTGTAAGGCATTACCTCAGATGAACAGGGAGCACACTCCCATTTCTTGCCAGACTGCAGGGCCACTTGTTATTCCTCCAGTTTCCCATGTTGCACATAAATAGTGTCAGGATCCCAGTTGATGTTATTAACTGGACAAGTCAGATCTCAGACCAAAATATGGCTGGGGGTCTGGAGTCACATATAGGCCAGACCGGTAAGGACGGCAGATTTCCTTCCTTGAAGAACGTTAATGAACAAGAAGGGGTTTTATGACAATGGGTGTCATGGTCACCAGCAGAACCTTAAGTCCAAATTTATTTAAAATTGATATTCTTCCATCTCCTGGAACCTGGGTCCCTGGGTCTTCAGCTGAGTTTCTGGGTTAGCAGGTCTTGTGGTAATACTACTAACCTATTGCTCTTCCTCTCCTCCATAAATCATAGTTTGTTTTGTTTTGCTTTAAATGAGGTAGCTCACAATGAAACATAAGCATGCAATGCTATAGATTTGGTTTTAATAACAAAGAAAAGTTTATTTCACAAAAGAAACAATGATATAGTAGAATAAACCCAAGCTTTTTGCACATTTCACAAGTTTAGAGATTTTGAAACATGGAGCAAAATATAATCATACTAATTCTAAAACATTCCTTCAAATATCCACAATACAACCGGTACATGATCCTAAACACCCTTGTACAGTACTCATGACACGTTAGCTTTCGTTAACATTAGCCAGGATCTGATTCTCAATGATGGAGCAGGTCAAGGGGCTGAATAATCTGCTCCTTTACCTATTTCTTCCAGACTACCATCTTGAAAGGCTTGACTTAACTGTGACTTCAACTCTCAGTCTGGAAAAATCAATAGTCTCTTACTGAAACTTTCATACATCTGAATTTAAATATACTCAGCTTCAAAGAACCTCTTCAGGGTTTTATCCCAACACTTCTAGTCTGGGAATTACTGAACTCTTCACTCTAGAGGAATCTATATTGCATTTTCTCCATTTTTAAGGAGCATTGCTTTGAACATCTACTATTAGTCAAGGATTTCTTTGGAATGTCCCCAAACTAAAACTGAGAAAAAATAGATTATTCAGCTTTGGCAGTTTCTCCTAAACTTAAAAAAAAGACAAGTTCAGATACTTTGAACTGAAAGCCTGCTGTACAATTGTTTATTTGCTCAATCATAAACTCTCTGAATGTAGACAAAAAAAAACATTATTTCTGAAAGCTACCTCCCTATTGAGATGGTTTAAAGGAAAGCATCGTGGTTATCAAAATATTTTAAAACTTAATCATTAACTGTTTCAGATACATAGAAAAATCTGTAAAGCATAGATTCAAAATTCAAACATCCACAGTTAAAAGTGAATGCTGATAAAATATATGTGAATCATACACCCTTCATCACAATAGCAGCGCTGAAAAATGAAATCCTTTAGCTGCACGATGCAAAGTGGTTAGCACTGCTGCCTCACAGCAGCAGAGTCCCAGGTTCGATTCCAGCCTCGGGCGACTGTCCGTGTGGAGTTTGCACATTGTGGGCGGCACGGTGGCACATCTAATCTAATCTAATTCTCCTCGTGTCTGCGTGGGTTTCCTCCGGGTGCTCCGGTTTCCTCCCACAATCCAAAGATATGCAGGTCAGGTGAATTGGCCATGCTAAATTGCCCATAGTGCTCGGTGCATTAGTCAGAGGGAAATGGGTCTGGGTGGGTTACTCTTCGGAGGGTTGGTGTGGGCTGGTTGGGCCAAAGGGCCTGTTTCCACACGGTAGGCAATCTAATCTAATCTAATCTGCTATCAGTTGGCTGTTTTAGGGCCTTACCATGCTCAAGTTTGTTTGGTCTGCCTGATACTTTGAAAAATGGGAGACAGGTTGAGAATGGGTCAGAAAATGAGAAGTTCGCTTGTTTCGTGGATGATAGCTGCTCAGTTGATAAGCAAGGGGATGAAAATATATCAGAGGTAGAGGAGAATGTTGAGTAATGGGATCATCCATGATCCTATTGAACGGCAGAGCAGACTTGGGGAGTTAAACAACCTTTTGCTGCTTCTAATTTGTGTAGTCATTTGTAAGAAATATTTCCTTCTTTGTCACATCCTGAATTTCTGGATCAGACAATCACTTTTTAATTAGAGAAGGTACTCACTTGAATTTTGCAGCTTCCTGGATGCTCAGACCAAGCAGTTTTTTTATTCCTGACTATGTCCTGAATCTGTGAACACAGATCTATGTGACTCCCATGGAGTTGGGCTTAACTCTCCAAGTTGTTGATCAGGCTGATGCCTTAAGCCAACCTATTGTTGTCTGATTGGTGAGGTAGACACTTTCAGAGTTTTAGTCTGGTTACTGAAATATAGCTGCTCACCCAGTGCAGTGACAATTAAATTTAAAATGACCTGAATGGAAGAATGCAAGTTTAAGGAACAACAGATTACAAGCAGTTTTAAAATAACATTAATGCCATAAGATTAATTAGAACTTTGAAAGAATTGGAAAAAGTCAGGCAGCAGCTAGTGAGGAAGGAACAGAGGCTCTGAAAGCTTGAGGTTTCAAACAAACCTGTTGGAATATAACCTGGTGTCATGTGATTGTTGACTTTGTCCACCACAGTCCGACATCAGCACCTCCACAGTTAGAGCACTGGTAGTGGTGAGCTACAGATTTTCAGGAAGGATGAGATTTCACACACTCAACAAGCTCAATATGGTATCGCAACCTTCTTTGAAATTAGATAACTGAGAGGGTTGTAGGGGAAATTGGTGATCCCAGTTA
Source organism: Chiloscyllium plagiosum (assembly GCF_004010195.1). Taxonomy (NCBI): domain Eukaryota; kingdom Metazoa; phylum Chordata; class Chondrichthyes; order Orectolobiformes; family Hemiscylliidae; genus Chiloscyllium; species Chiloscyllium plagiosum. The sequence continues at coordinate 7,136,081 of NC_057726.1, forward strand.
TCTGGGATCTCACAGAACTTGTTTATGCTCATAGTCAACCTGCTGAATTTAATGAATGAATGAATAATTTTATTGCCACATGTATTTGGGAAAATACAGTGAAAAGTGTTTTGTCACCACAATCCAGTCCCATTTTGGATTACAAAACAAATAAAAACAATTGACATAAATAGAGCTTCATCTTCCAGTCAATCAACAGAAAAATATAAAGGCAGAAAAATATGAAACAATATTCAACTTTACAGTTATTCTTGCCATGTACTGCTCTGGGTTTTCTTAATGTTTCTGGGGTTTCTGCATAGCATTCTAATCACTGGGCCACAATGAGTCCCCGTTCTGAGTCCAGCTAATGCGTGAGAAGTCCCCGGGTCCACTGTTACTGCCTCACCAACATTGCTCGGAGTCTGGTCTGGACCACTACAACCATGAGCCACTTGTCCACTTTCTCTAGGAGTTCAGCTCCAGTCTCCTCTGCAATGACAGCTTCTCCACCACCAACAAGGAGATGAAGACAAAGAAAAAGAATGAAGTTGATAAGGAAACAGAAAGAAGGATGCTGCTGACCCCGAATGGACAGTTTCAGGTGTCAGAAAGCTACCTACCATGCTGGCAACACCATCATGGTCTTGTCTTAAGCAGGATACTAGTGCTCAGACCTCTATTCTAACAAGACTACTTACCTTGGTTGACAAAGCAGAATCTACAAGGCAAACGTGAGGACTGCAGATGCTGGAAACCAGAGTTTAGATCAAAGTGGTGCTGGAAAAGCACAACAGGTCAGGCAGCATCTGAGGAGCAGGAAAATCGATGTTTTGGGCAAAAGCCCTTCATCAGAAAGCAGAATCTACAGCCTACAGAGATGGGGCAATGTGGCAAAGAGGCGATGACCGTTAGAAACAGAAATACAAGGAGTTACATTATCATGCAATACTCATGACAGAATTGAAAATGTGTTGGATGTTTGCAATTTCACTTTTTTGTCTGCAAATACGTCAGAGCATCAATTTCATAGCAGAGTAGAAGGAGATTGACTGCTCCCCGGAAACAACTGGTCCAGAAACAAATGGATGTCAAAACATTGTCTCATAAGTAAACCTTGTTGCCAGCACCTGATCAAGGCTTGGGAACTGTTTGGGTATGGATTTCTTGGTGGGGTTTGAAGACAGTGGATTCAGTTTTCCAATTATTTACTATGATGAAATTGATGTTCATTCAGCACAGACTGTCAGACAAGTAATGAGACAAATGAGGAGCATCAGAGTGATTGAGAGAGCATGGGGATGTGGTGGAGGGAGTGTTGTCAGCAACATGTGAAACCTTGTGTTGTGTCTTTTGAATTGAATCACAGAAGGCCTGCAGATGAGAAAAGAGTAAGGTCGAAGGATAGATGCCTTAGGGAGTTTTTCAGCGCCTTGTTAATTTTTTTGATGAATACATTTGATTTAATAATGAGTGATTAAGGTTTTGTTCCGCAGAGCTGTTGCTGAGCCTGAAGTGTGAGGAAACTGAATTAACATTAATACAATGAGGTCAATGCTCGAAGGTTTTTGCATTCATCAATTACGGCTGTCCCTGTGCATATATTCGAATTCTCATATTCTTCTCCAAAGTCTCTTTTGAACCAGTGTTTCCAACAGAGACTGAGACCAGCCAAAATGTAAAGGCAGTGAAGCAATTCTGAATTTAATGTTAAAACTGAAGATTAAGGTTGCATAAAGAGAAGCAGAGTTTTTGTTTGAAGGGAATTCCAATTGTGATAACGGCCGTTCTTTGAAAGGGTCCCAATGGCAGGATCCATTCTCTAAAAGGAGAACCTGAACAAAATGTCTCGACAAACAAATTCACCATAAATTGAACAACTATAGAGCAATGACAGAAATATTTACAGGACCATGTAGAAAGAGTGGGACTAACTGCAGAGAGCCTATAGAATCATAAGGCCTGCAATGGGTTCAGAAAAGATTTACAAGGATGTTGCCAGGGTAGGAAGGTTTGGCTATAGGGAGAGGCTGAATAGGCTAGGGTTGTTTTCCCTTGAATGTCAGAGGCTGAGGGGTGATCTTATAGAGGTTTATAAAATCATGAGAGGCATGGATAAGGCAAATAGACAAGGTCTTTTCCTTGGAGTGGATAGTCCAGAACTAGAGGGCATAGGTTTAGGGTGAGAGGGGAAAGGTTTAAAAGGGACCTAAGGGGCAATGTTTTCAAACAGAGAGTGGTGCATGTCTGGAATGAGCTGCCAGAGGAAATGCTGAAGGCTCATACAATTACAACATTTAAAAGGCATCTGGATGAGTATATGAATAGGAAGGGTTTAGAGGGATATGGACCAAGTGCTGACAAATGGGACTAGATTAGGTTAAGTTATCTGGTTAGCATGCACAATTTGAACCAAAGGGTCTGTCTCCATGCTGTACATCTCTATGACTCTATGACTCTTTCAATGTTATAAGACTCTATGTGATTTGATGTGTGATCTATATATACTTCCATACATACCATGCATATACTATATACACTTTGTACACCCCAGTCCAACATCGGCATCTCCAAATCATTCTATATATTTGTTCATCTCACGTGTACCATAGACAATAGTGTATATGTTAAATCAGGTATCTGGAAGTCTATTAACAACTGACTATATTTTCTAATATGATATCTCCAACTTATACAATACAATCAGACTTAGTCCTTTTATGATTATGTACAGTTTCCCACTGTAATGAACCATCTGCCACATATCTATATTATGGATGTCTCCATTTATATTATGAATGTACCTGTATCAATATCATAGATGTATTCTTGCAGCTGAGTATGATACTTTCGCCATCAGAGTCATCGTATAGCATGAAGAATGGTTCGTCATTTACAACTCAGTTGTGTTGTCTGTTTCATTGTGGGGTTTGATTATTCTTTGAGAAAGTGATATGACCTGGCTGGATGGAACTTTACAGTATCTTTCCATCAATTTATCAGGACATGCTATATCACAACTCTGGGGCAAATGTGTTCCTAGGTACCACCTGCTTCAAAGGTATGTAATAATATCTCTGAACAAGTAGACGATCCTTTATCCGAAATGCTCAGGACCAGCTGTTTCTCAGAATTGGGAATTTTTCGGTTTTCAGAATAAGTGACAGTTTAATGGCGAATTTTTAAAAATCCTACCGGAGGAGCAGACTTCTAAGAAAGAATGTGCTTGGCCACGCCTCCCCATGTCGCATCTGAGTGACATCGAGTGGGTGTCGACTTGAGTTAACTGTTTGCTCACCGAACAACCTTCTTAATGAGAAAAAAACTTCACAAAAACCCTTCAGATTTCAGAGCTCTTCAGGTTTTTGGATGTTTGGGTAAAGGATCTTCTACTTGTAATGCTTTACCTTAGTTTAAGTAGGGAGGCTCAGTGCTGGCATACAATAGTTTGGAAGATTGTTGTACAGAACTTTTTTTATAATTTATTCCTAAAGTCTGCAATGCTGGACTTTTTGACTTGTCTATTTTTCCAAGAACGTAACTGAAGAAGCTGTACCAAGGAACTTTGTACCTGTGATGGCTCCATAATTGGCGACTTGTACATTTCTTACTGTACTCATTAGACTACTTATGACAATAAAGCTAATTCTAATTCTAAGTTGGACAATCGTTTGCACATACAAAGCACCATATTTACATGGCGACGTGGGGGTGAGGGCTATTGGCAGGAGAACTGTGTGGATTTCTGTTCCAAACATGACAGTTGCTGGCGAGGGACACACTAATTGCTTTGAGGATGAGCATCGATTTAACAAAGCCACCTAAAACTCTTGGAAAGCAGCTTTGCATTTAATGCCCATGGATTTCACAGGATGTGTAGTGCATCCTGCTAGACTGTTTGATTGAGGGTAGTGACAAGAAAAGGTATTGTGCTGAACATCCCACTTTCTGGACTTGTCAAGGAAGGAGGCAATGCATTCTGTGGATTGTCGTTGAACACAATGGACACAGTTGTTGGACACAATTCTTTGAGGAACGCCATGTTTGTTGAATATGACAATTAATGTGTCAACAACTGTTAACTAGTGATATCTTTGATTTATTACACAAATAGAATTGCGTGAAATAGTCAGTCACCAGATTTTGTCATTTTGTTGGACATAAAAGTATTAATCTTGTACCACAGCTCAGAAAGAGTTTCGTGTAGAGTGAAAGGCTCTCTCAATTGTTGAGGCTAATGGAGTTGATGTGCTTCACATTACTTGATCAGTTGATCAATATCATTTGTGCTGGTCCAATTTGCACCCCAACCTCTTAGCTTTATTTCTGTAACTCCATGATCTGTGTGTGCATTATCAAGCACATCTTGTGTGGAGCTCATGGATAAATCATTTACGCCCTTTTAAAGATTACAGTTCTGGAGACTTCTGGTGCATTTCTGAATGACCAGAAAGAACATGTTTATTCAAAGACCCGTTCAAAGTTTTCAGGCTATCTTGTGACTACTTAAAACATTGTTATCTAACCTACTTTTCGAATGAACTGGTTAGCACACACCTCTGGAGCAGGTGGGACTTGAACTTGGGCCTCCTGGTGGAGTGGTAGGGACATTGCCATCTGTGCCACAATTAGATTAAATTCCCTACAGTACTGAAACAGGGCTATCAGCCCAACAAGTCCACACTAACCCTCCGAAGAGTAACCCACTCAGACCCATTCCCCTATCCTGTATTTACCCCTGACTAATGCACCTAACACTATGGGAAATTTAGCCCGACCAATTCACTTGAAATGCACATCTTTGGATTGTTGGAGGAGACCAGAGCACCCAGAGGAAACCCACGCAGACACAGGGGAGAATGTACAAACTCAACGCGGACAGTCCCCTGAGGCAGGAATCGAATCCAGGTCCCTGGCGCTGTGAGGCAGTAGTGCTAACCAGTGAGCCACCATGCTACCCCAAAGGAGGAGTCTAGGCTACCCTGTGGTGATAGCCTTTTTGGGCTGTTGCGAATGAATATCATCAGATGTATGTTGCTCTGCTCAGCTGTGACCAAAATGTTTGAAATCACTGTGGACACTATATTCTAACTCAGATTTGACAAGTCTTACTTGTGGGTTGAGAGGAACGTATTTGTTCTTCACCTGATTTGGAAATCAACATCAGGAACAGTCATCAAAAGCTTGGTTTATACTTTGAAAATATACCCTTCATGAGTAGAATGTTGTTGTTATGAGATGAAATTGTGCAAGGTTTTTTGACAGACTGTTTCTGATGGTTGACCATCATGATGAACAGTGAAATAGTTGCTGGATAGGCATGTGTGAAAGCTTTGTAAAATGAAGACTACAGTGAGTGCTTCCTTTTCATTACTGGAATATTTTGCCCGAGGTTTAATTGGAACTTCAAACCAAATGCAATAGCCTCTCTTCCTGAGATGGACGTGCTCCAAGATTTTTCTGGGGTGTATTAGTTTCCAACCAGGAGAGATGTCAGCTTGGAGAGATGACAGTATTGGAAGAGACAGTATTGATAGAAGATGAAAAGGCTTTGAGGGAATGAATGATATGTTGATGATCTCCTGCCACAAACATAGTCCAAGATATCCCAATCAAGTCTGGAAACCCCATTTCCATCACTGCATGGTTTGGAAGTTACACATTCACTTTTAAATATAAAGTCATAGAGTTGTATAGCATGGAAACAGGCCCTTCGGTCCAACTCATCCATGCTGACTAGATATCCTAAATTATTTGAATCCTGTTTGCCAGCATTTGGCCTATATCTCTCTAAACTCTTTCTATTCATATACACATCCAGATGCCTTTTAAATGTTGCAAATAATATCTTCAGTGCTGAAGGTTCCTGGAATGGGCTCTCCTCTGATGAACCTGTCCATTAATTCATGAATGCAGCATGGAAGAAGATCTTTGTAGAAAGCTTTATCCCTTTTACAGCAGTCAGTTGTCATATTTGTAATTTAAGTGCGAGCAGTACATCCAGACACAGTGACGTCTTCTGTGAAAGTCTGAGTGTGGAGGGTTAAGTGTTGAGGTGCCATCTGGATGAGGTTAGTTGGTTGACAGGGTTAGGTCAATGAGTGATTAAGGTAAGTGATGTGTCTGGAGGATCCAACAGGTGAGGTGGATAGGTTAGGTCTGGAATAGTCTCAAGGCTGGTATGGACAGGGGCAGGATTGGGTCATTCTGGGGGGGTGGGGTGGAATGAAGGAGAGAGAGGGTTCAGGTCTAAGTATGATGGAAGTGAGGGTTTAAGGGATTCCTGGTTCTTTCTGGTTTAGCGGTCTCAGGTGAGAGAGATGTCAGGTTTCACATTTGTCAGGCTGTTAGTGGATTTGTTTTCACAGGATGTCAGGACTATGGGTCAGAGTGTTGTTTCAGGATGGGAAATTGTCAGGTCTAACTAGAGTTGGAGGGGTGTGGGGTAGTGGGGCGAAGGGGATACATTTGTTGCAGAGCAGGTGAGGGTAGGTAAATATCGGGTCAGATCTGGTCAGTTCTAAGGGATGCTGACAGTGTCAAGAGATTTTGATGGAGTGTGGCATCAGGCAACCTTTTATGGTGGTTTTGTGTTGTATATGGGCATTCTGTTGGGTTGAAGTAGGATGAATCCCATTGGGCCAGCAGAGACGGGGAGCAATGGTGTCAGTTTTGGTTGGGGTTGAAATTCAAAAATCCAGGGATATGCAGAGAAGCAGGGGCTGGGGTACATGTAACTGTGTGATAGCTCAAAGATCAGTTTAATAGTCACCCAATATTTAGGAGCTGGCTTTTAATCCTCTAACTTACTTTGGATAACTAGTAAACCTTACTGAACTGTAACCCTCTGAATTCTCCTAATATACTATACGGACCTCTTAAGATAGGGTAGCATGGTAGCTCAGTGTTTAGCACTGCTGCCTCACAACACCAGGCACCTGGTTTCAATCTCAGTGTAGGGTGACTGTCTGTGTGGAGCTTGCACATTCTCCTTGTGTCTGCATGGGTTACCTCCCACAGTCCAACAATGTGCACATTAGATGATATAATCCTGCTAAACTGCCCATGAAGTTCAGGGATATGTAGGTTAGGTGCATTAGTCTGGGGAAATGTGAGTTAATAGGGTAGGGGAATGGGTCTGGGTGGGATAATCTTTGGAGGGTCAGTGTGGACTTGTTGGGCCAAATGGCCTGTTTCCACACTGAACTCTTTCAGAGGGTTCCAGATCCAGATGCCAATGGAAAACTAGATTTTCTGGGAATTTCTGAGAGGTCTACTACACTGGAAATTCCACACAACCCCAGCATGAGAACAGACATTCTAGAGTGCTCCAGTAAGTAAATAACCCTTGGAATATCTGGTCAATAGTGCATTCTGCTGAACAAATCTCAAAGATTTTTTGGTCACAAAAATACAGAGATAAAAATTGAAGCAACAGAGACACCTTCGTAAGGAACTATTCTTATGTGATGGAGGCGGCTTCTGTACCTTATTTCATTGGTAGGACCTGGTATAAAATTGTTTGAAGGATAGATTGATTTTGAGAAGTTGATTTGGCTTATGTTGTTTTGATTTGTTTCATTCCATCATTAGATCATGTTCTTGCTGAGCTGATGGAGGTTTTTAATCACACTCATGTCTACATTTTCCTAGGATTGCGATGTAACCTGTGAAAAAGACAGCCTGGTAGATTTTTGGTGATCTAATTCCCATGTCATTAGAATATATCTTGGCTGACAGAGAACCCAAGTGACAATCTGTGATAACAGTATCCCCAATACGTGTTCTTAAACAGCTCCATTCCTGTGGCTCTGAGGTATGGACTGACATCCATTTTTGGCACTAAGTCTGGAAAGATGCTTCACATCTGAAAACTTTGGATTGAGCCCTTCCAGGAAAGGAATCTGGTGTGGATAGCTTTTTAGTTCAATGTCTCATTGCTTTAAATCTCAAATACACACATTCTCCCATCTTTCTTCAAAATACGTGTTGTTTTGACCTTGGAATCCAATTCCTGTTTGATGGTATCTTTAGTACAATTATAACACCTGACCAATCTGTGTCAGGCATAATCTTTCACATTGGATACTGCACCTTCTTTGAAATAACCAAGTGAATCAAACCAGTCTGGGTGGATCTTAGACATGGTATGAATGGATATTGTGATCTCAAATCTTTTAGGGTTGAAAATATTGTAATTGGATGCATCATTCTATTTGGCTTGATACACAATTGCTCTGCCCAGGACCATAAGAACCTGCAGAGTTGTGATCACACTCCACTCTGTCATACACGCCAAAACTCCCCCCCAACCCCTAGCCATTGAGAAAGCGAGGACTGCAGAGTTGAAAAGTGTGGTGTGGAAAAGCACAGCAGGTCAGGCAGAATCCGAGCAGAAGGAGAGTCGTTGTTTCGAGTATAAGGTCTTCATAATGAAGTGCATATGCTTGAATTGTCAACTCTCCTTCTCCTCGGATGCTGCCTGACTGGCCTTGCTTTTCCAGCACCACACTTTGACCCCCATCCATTGACTCCAACTACACTCCTCATTGTCGGGGGAAATGAGAACATCAAAGAGCCCTCCCATCCCAGTTATAACCTCTTTCATCCCCTTCCGTCAGACAGTAGATACAAAAGCTTAAACTTACGTACCAACAGGTTCAGAAACAGCTTCTTCCCCGCTGTTATGAGACTGCTGAATGCACCTCTCAAACCTCAAATCTAATGTTGATCTTGCTTTTGTGCACATTCTTAGAAGTTGTAACATTGTATTCTTCGCTCTGTTCATGCATCCTCTGATCTTTGTGTGTATGATCTACCTGTACTGCATGCAAAATAAAACATTTCACTGTACTCAGGTACATGTGACAATAATAAATCAAATAAATTAGCACATCAGTTATCTGTGGATCATGATGATACATGGATCTATACATTCTAGTGCACCTGCCATCAAAAATTCCACAATACCAATGATGTAAAAGGATTAATATGACATTTCAGAGTCACATACACAATCTGGGTTATAGATATTTGCCTGTTCAGAGTTGATATGTTGTACCTCTGGAGCAGGTGATACTTGAACTTAGATCTTCTGCCTCAAAGATATGCTCCACCTGTGCCACAATCCTTAGATTCAAGGTTCCTGTTTTCTAAACAACCTGCTCAGAGATATTATTATTCACCTCTGGAGCAAGTGGGACTTAAACATGAAGCCATCCTTGCAAAGAGATAGGAATACTCTCACTGTTCCACAAGGCCCTACAATCTGGGTCACATGCTTGCTCAGATAACTGTTATATCACATACATCATTGACTGACTAACTAACCAACTAACAGGCTAATTCTCAATTGAAGTACAAAGGGCAAGGCGATGACCTTTCATGCTAGTGTCACATGTCATGATGTCATCTCAATGCCTTAAAGGTACAGTTCAACATGTTGGATCTGTTGATCTGATTGTATTGGCATTTATTCAATTCCCTTGCATCTGAGGTTCAGCAAGCCAAAATTATTGAGTCAAATCATCATCTTCGATTCATAATTATGGTAAAGAAAAGTCTCCACTGTCCACCTGGTTGCTATCTCAGACAGTGAGAAAGACACAGTCACAGAGAGAGAGAGAGAGAGAGATAGGCACAGAGGAAGAGTACTGGTCGTGGTTTAACCTAAGGGTCACCCCACCTCAGGTGAGGGGGAAGGTTGAGAAGGAGAGTCGATCATGAAAGTCGACAGCTGCTGCAGAAATTGGATTCACACTTGCAGTGTTACCCTGCAATGCCGACCCCAGCCATGCAGCCAACTGAACTAAAAAAACTGCACCTACCACCAACACTTAAATACAAATGTATGCATCAAAAGAGCTCACAGGACAAAAGCAAAAGCAGAAATTGCTGGAGAATCTCAGTAGGTCTGGCAGCATCTATGGAGAGAAATCAGAACAGTTTGGAGGAAGGGTCACTGGACCCAAACTGTTAATTCAAATTTCTCTCCACAGTCCCTGCCAGCAATTTCTGTTTCTGTTTCTGCATCTGCAGTTTTTTCAGTTTTTACAAAGGACAAAAGCAGTCAGCCTCGATTATATTTTCTGACAATACTTTTCCTATTTTAAAGTATTTCCTTTTGGCAAGGTTTGTTCTTTAGAAGGAAGCTCAAGTCAAGTTGCCATAGTCTTACCAGATCATAGGGCTGCTCTCTCATTAGAGAGATGACTGTTACAATTTACCCTGAGAACCACCATACCTCAGGTAAGAGGTTAAGAAGGAGAGTCCTTCATGTTAACCTGAGTCAGTGATGGGAATTGAACCTATGTCATTAACATCACACTGCTTTTTAAAACCAACCATCTAGCCAACTGAGCTATTACCAACCCCCAAAGGAAAAGCACACCACATCTGCAATTAACTATTGAACTTTGAATTTCTTAAACTTTCTTCTGATTTCACAAGAATTATCACCATTTTTAAGCTAGTTCAATGGGCAGATATTGTTGATGTAAATTAGAAATGGAAATTTATCCAACATTGGCAAAACAGTTTTGGTATCCTAACTCCTGAATAAATATCCGCAAAGATATTATTGAACCATTTCAACGCTACAGCAGAGAAATGAGTCCTTTCGCTCAGTGAGTCAGTACAGGTGGTTATACCCAACACGAGCTTCATTCTTCACTGTGAACCATCATCTATTGTTGTCTGTTGATTTCCAAATCAATACTTAAGATTCATAGGAAATTGTCACAGTATTCAGAAGGTCTCACTGGTGTCTGACCTTGTGAAGCCTTTGGATGTCCATTTCATACAAAGCATTAGAAAAATGTAGGTGGCAGCTGCAGTAAATGCCACAAAGTTCACTTTGCAAATCAGAGAGGCTGAGACTTAACTTCATTGCAAATAGGAGAATTATTTTTGAAGCATTGTCAACAGCTCAGAGATTTCAGTCAGTGCTACAGCAATGGGTTTGGGAGGGGAAATAATAACTTACATATTCTTCTGGGTAATTCAGTGGAGGCTAGCTCACCAAATTAATGCTGAACTCCAGACAGGGGTCCTCACCTTTCAGCTCCGACCAGAATAATTACCCTCGACTTGTGGATGCTGACTCCCTGCTGCAAGCGATTCTCAGGTCTCATTCCTTCATTTATTGATTGTAAGTAAAGCTTGAATCCAAATGATCCAACTCAGAATTGCTGCTTGGCTGATTAGTCGTTTATTGACTAACCCTTGCACTGCTGAAAGATTCATGAAGTTACATTTCATCAGCCGACCAGTTTTCTGCTTTTGGTTACTTCAGGCATTAGAATGTTTAAGCTGCTATCTATACTATGTCAATTTCCCATTATTCCATTCAAATTCCATGAATTCATCCCTTCCTTGTTTGTTGTAACCTTTACTAGCCCTCAAATTTTCCAGGTCTACTGCGTTTCAACTCTGGCCCCTTGTGAATTCCTCAATGATTTCACTCATCTTTAGCTGCTATTTCATCACCTCTCTGGAATCCCTTTCTTAGGCCTCACTATCACTCTCTCACTTTTCCTTTAAGACACCCTGTGGAACTTATAACAAGAACTATCAGCATTGGCATAGAACCTTGGACTCAGAAAATGTCCTGAGGTGATTCTAAGGAATGCAATCAAACCAACTTTGACACCGTCTCACAAGGGGAGATACAATGACCAAATACCAGAAGCTTCGGTTTTGAGGATGTTCCTAAAGGAAGATCAAGAGGTAGAGACATTTAGGGAAGGAATTCCAGAGCCGGAGTGGGGCAGATGAAAGGGGTTATAAAGGGTGGAATATGGGGGTTCAGCAAAAAGATTATTTCTTTTTCACCAAGCTCCTGATATAACTTGGTGTGAAATCCTATTTGATAACTGTGCTGTGAGGCACCTTTGGGCTATTTAGTATGTTAAAGATAATATATCAACAGAAGCTGTTGTTGTTGAGAGAAGTAAAGGCAATGCTCAGTCTACCCACTCCAGTGAAGTAAAGTGACATTGATGGAAGAAGAGAGAAAAGCTTTGGGTCATCACTCCTTCCTTCAACAACAGCAGCAGCAAAACTAATTATCTCCTTTGCTACTTGTGGGATCATGCCATGCTCAAACCAGCTGCTGCAGAACTTTGCGAAGTGCGTCATGCTATTTTTTTAAAATAATTTTCTTGCGGTTGCAATATAACACCATATAAATGCAAACTCTCCCCTCATCTGCCATTCCAAATGGTCCCCTGACAGTGCACATATGGCCTGTCTTCAGACCACTTCTCCTGAGTTCAGCTCCACTCCCATTCCAAAGGACCTGGGGCAGAATGGCTGTCACTTAATGCAGCCCAGCTTATTCACAGGCAAGCAGGTAGGCAGGCAGTCCTCACAGGTTTGCAATGGCTGATCATTGCGCCACAAAGCTACTGAGCTCTGCCTGTCACTAACCGGTAGCAACGCTGAGAACATCTGCTAGCTTCGTTTATAACTAATTTCTCCACGCTCTGAGCTCCCCTCACCCACTGAGCCTGAAGTCGGGGCCAGCAGCTCACAAGCAATGGCAGCTGGTACTCATTCAATCAAGGAAAAGCCATTTGTCTTCATCATTTAAGAAACAGAAACTATCAAATGTGACTGTTCAACTCCAGCTCCATCTGACAGCAATAAATTATACCTTGACCTGAATGTAGAAAATAAATGGATGGCTTGAAATTCAATACATTTCTGTTATATGCAGCAGATTAACATGCAGAGTGAGGGAAAAAAAGACCTTTCGATATAGACAGTTTACTGGCAGCAAATAAACATGTCTCAAAATTATGCGAACACAGGTTTCTTTGATTATTTGTTATCTTTTCACCACATACCCCCCCCTCCACCACAACCCCATCTCCCCCTCCCTCTCCAGCTTCTGTACAGTTTCAGCTTCCCGCACTGCGGAAGGGAGAGGTTGATAAAATGTGTTGGATCTTGCTGGTTTCTTTCCGTTGTTGGAGCCTAGGTTCAGGCTGATGGGATTGTACTTCCTAGCTGCTGTATAGGCTCCGTGTGAAGAGTTTGGATGATCACAGCCAGCGCTGCCTGGCCTCAAGCTAGAAATACCCCCGAATATGACACACATTAACAATCCATAGGTAATTTTTCCATTACACACCATAATACAAAACCCCGGTTAGACCCCACTGTGTGTACTCTGGGCAGATCTGAGCATCACATCTTCGGAAGGATATATTGGCCTTGGAGGGTATATAATGTAGGTTTACAAGAATGATACCTGGACTTTGGAGGTTAAATTATGAGGAAGGATTACACAAATTGGGCCTTGAATCTAAAAGGTGATCTGATCAAAGTGTTTAAAATATGAACAAGAAAAGCCAGGGTAGCTAAAGAAAAACAATTTCTTTTGGATTCTAGAACTAGGGAGAATTGTCTAAAAATTGGGACCAGATGGTTCAGGAGAGATGTTAGGACACCACGCAGGATGGTAGAGGTTTGGAAGTCTCTTGTACAAATAATAGCTGATGCAAGGTCTGTCCATTTTAAACATGAGAGAGTTTTGTCTTTGTTCAGCAAAGATAATGAGGGATATGGAGTTAGGCCACAGATCAACCACTGAATGGCAGACGAGGCTTGAGAGACTTAATGGCCTACTCCTGTTCCTGTGTTCCTAACAAGAGGACAAGCTAGTGGAGTTATGAATGTATGGGCTTGTCCTGATCAAGTGAGGCTAGGACACAGAGGAGGTAGACAATACATCACATTTATAGAACTCTGTATAGGCAGTCACCCATATTGAAAGGTATGGAAGGTGTATATGAGATAGAAGTTCACAGTCAAGTGCGTAACCTTCTGGAATTGCATGGGAAGATGCACTTGGGAGTTGGGTTGAAGAGATGTTGGGAATGGTCATGGAGTGGAAATGTGTGTCACAGAGGGAATATTTTTTGTGGAATGTTGACAAGGGAGGAGAGGGAAAGGTGTGTTGGTGTGTCCTGCTAGAAGTGGTGTGAATGGTGGATGATGATCGCTTGAACACTGGAGGAGTGGAATGTCAGAAATTATCATTGTACTAGGAGGGAGGGGAAGCAGTGAGGGCAGAAATTCAAGAAATGGGTCGACACAGCTGAGGGCCCTGTCATGGTGGATGGGCCAGGAAGATGACGAATCATTGGTTGAGGAAAATGGAAGACATGTTGAAGGCACTTCCTGTAGGAGGTGGCATCATCAGAACAGGTGTGATGGAGGCAGAGAAACTGGGAGAGTGGAAATGGGTCCTTACAGGAAGCAGAGTATGAGGAAGTGTAGGAGAAAGTGAGGACTGCAGATGCTGGAGATCAGAAAGTGTGTTGCTGGAAAAGTGCAGCAGGTCAGGCAGCATCCAAGGAGCAGGAGAATCGAGTTTCGGGCATGAGCCCTTCTTCAGGAATGAATCCTGAAGAAGGGCTCATGCCCGAAATGTCGATTCTCCTGCTCCTTGGATGCTATGAGGAAGTGTAGTTGAGGTAACTGTGAGTGATGGTCAGTTTGCGATGGATATTGGTGGACAGCTTACTGCAGAAATAGGATCAGAGAAGTCAAGGAAGGGAAGTCAGAAATGGGCCAGATTAAAGTAAGATATTGGAATCAAAACAGAGCGAATTTCCAATTTCTGACAAGGGCAAAAAGTATCTCCAATATTGTTGTCAATGAACAGAAGGAAGAATTATGAAAGGGGAGAGCTGTTTTGGTCTCAAGGAGTATCATGTGCAACTGGGAGTGTAGGTAAAAGAGTGGAGTGTGAAAGAACGCAGCAGGGCTGAAGTGACTCTGTTTTGAGATTGGTAACTGAGGTAATTTGTTGAGGCAGGACAGAGTGAGGTCTTCCTCTGCCATGTTCCATTTGATATTGGGAGGTGGAAGCGAGGGTCTTCAAATTTCAGCCTTACCACCAGACAAGAGTGAGATGGGATCGAGTGGAACACTAACCTATCTGATTTTACTCTCTTCTGAAGTGAATGGAGTGATATTGGTCTGCTGCAAGGGTTGGACAACGGTGGTATATAGGGAAACAATTGGTCCACTAACATTTCATCAGCTACACTCAGCTTCTTTACACATGTTAGATTACATTAATTCCCTCAGTGACTAAAATGGACAAGGTTTGAAACTCTTGCCCTTGAGTCATTAACTTTGCTGAGGAAAAGAAAGTTTGCAGAGTATAATAGCCACAGTAATGGACTCGCCATCATTAAGGGCATTTAAATGGTCACTGGATAAGAGCACAAGACCATAAGACATAGGAGTGTAAGTAAGGCCATTCGGCCCATCGAGTCCACTCCGCCATTCAATCAAGGTTGATGGGCATTTCAACTCCACGTACCTGCATTCTCCCCGTAGCCCTTAATTCCTTGTGACATCAAGGAATTCATAAACATATGAATGATAATGGAAGAGCATAGCTGAGATGGGTTTTAAATTGTTTTCACAGGCACACCATCGAGAATTGAAAGGCTTGTACTGCACTGTAATGCTCTATGTTCTAAGTTCTTTGGTGTCGAGTCTTTAGGTGTTTTTGAAATCTGTCCAGTTAACCCACAGAACCACGGATTTGTTATGTCACAGAAGAGGCCATGCGGCCCATCATACCTGGGCTGGTTCTATTCTCTCATGCCAATCCTCCTGGCTTTTCCCCATTTCCCTGCACACTGTTACTATCCAAGCCACCTCACTCAATCCATATCCTTACCATGTCACCTCCCAACTTTCAAATATTTCAGCTGCAATGAAGAAGGGCTGGATTTATCCTGATGAAACAGAAGACTCTTTCGATCAGCAGCTTAAAGAAAATTGTAACATTAATCTAAAAGCTACCTGAGTTCATGGAGCTGTATGCTAGGCACACCAGAAGTACACTTCTTCTTTTATAAAGACAGGCCAATTGTGTTGATTTAGTGCAATGTGATAGAATACGCTCCCCATGTCCTTTGGGACCTCAAGTCCAATTCCGAGCAGCAAGATGTTACAGCTAGTTGAAGTCTCAGGAGATTTGTATGAATTGAGTTTGTCTGACCTACTTTCTCACATAGACTGGGGTTGGAACAGCGCACCTTCTGATCTGTGGCATTTCCAATGAAGGTTTGATTGACAGTTACCTGGATACCTTTCCCTTTGTAGCATTGACCCATGTCACTCGTTCCATTTTGACAGAAAGGATAGGGAGAGGCAAAAAAAGACTTAATGGGACAGTTTGAAAGAGTGTGCAGGAACAGTTGGATGTGAACATGTAACAACCTTTAAAGGTGGGAGGACCCATTAATAGATTAATTAGCAAAGCATACAGGATTTTCATCTTTTGGGAGACTGCAGGTGAGAGGTGTACAAGATGATCACCACCTTAGATGAGATAACCAAGGAAGATCTCTTCCCAGAGAGTTGGTATTACATGCAGTTAGAGACCCACACAATAGTGTGGTATCCAGTGGCATCGGTGGCATCTGCATTGGTGAGGTCCATTGAGGACACAAGGTGATGACAACATCGGTGGAGGCAAGATGGCACCAAGGAGTGAGCAACATCCATTCCAGCACCAGGGCAGAGTGTGGGACTTGGGTCTGACTACCAGGCCCATGGCTCATGGCAGACAATTAACAAGAAGGATTGTAAAGCTGAACACTTTTTCTTCATTACTTTAGTTTTCCGTCTTTATGTCCTATGTTTTTTTTTAAGATGGCGCCAGAGACCGGCAACACTGTGCAACATGTTTCTGTCCATTTTGTAAAAAAACACACATGACAATAACATAAATCAAATCAAATCAATAAGGCAATGTTCAGACAAGACAGAATAAATGAACACGTTGAAGAGTGTGTGGTGCTGGAAAAGCACAGCATCCAAGGAGCAGGGAAAAGAATAAATAAATTAATTAATTAATTAACATTTCGGGCATAAGCCCTTCATCAGGAATGAGCATTATTAAGGGCATCTGCTCGAAGCATCGATTCTCCTGTTCTTTGGATGCTGCCTGACCTGCTATGCTTTTCCAGCAACACACTCTTTGACTCTGATCTCCAGCATCTGCAGTCCTCACTTTCTCCCAGAATGAATGCATACATTTGCTTTTTAAAAACGTAAATCATGAATTGTGTACAGGATTTCGGAAGCTTGAAGGGAAAAGAGCAGTTTTCCCTGGTAAATCTCTGAAGAAGGCTCACTGAATGCAAAATATTAACTTCCTCTCTCCACAGACCTGTTGAATTTCTCCAGTACTTCCTGTTTTTTGTTTAAGATGCTGCTGCAAGTTATCCATGGTACAATAAAATGTTAAAAATATCTCAAAGCGCAAACCTTGACCCTTTTCTGCACCAGGACGAGTTCCAATTGTTCTTTAGAATAAAATATATACTATATTCACTTTCCTACAGAAGGTCATGTTGTATGGATTCTTCAAGCTCATACACCAGCCAAGTTCAGAGAAACACTGAGAATAATCATATCAAGAAAATAGAAAGCAGCAGGTTTGTAGCAGAAATAACCTGAAGATTTACTGAGCTGCTTAAAGCTGATAAATGGACTGTTATATACACCGTGCGGTGGGGAACAAAAATGATGCCTGACACACATGGAGAGATTGTTGAATGCTCCTTTTGAGTTTATTCTCAAATATATTTGTGTAAATTGTCAACTTAAAAACCAAATATGTTGGAAGAAAATATGCTAAAACGTTTCACAAATAAAGATCTTCTTGAGTTGCATACCCATAGATGAAGAGAAATACTTTAATTCCCTTTTGGACTCTCTCCCCCTCTCGATATATTACCAAAGACCTGGAGAGAATGTCTCAGAGATGCGTATAGACATGATCATAGGTCACAGTTTCACCTTCATCTGCAGAAAGCAATCTTATTACAAATATCCCGTGTAGAAATAAAATGAGTTTCAAGTCTTGAGATTAAACAATATAAAACCTCATCAGAAACAAAAAGTGGAGTCACTGC
The DNA here is from genome assembly GCF_004010195.1 of Chiloscyllium plagiosum. Classification (NCBI taxonomy): domain Eukaryota; kingdom Metazoa; phylum Chordata; class Chondrichthyes; order Orectolobiformes; family Hemiscylliidae; genus Chiloscyllium; species Chiloscyllium plagiosum. The sequence continues at coordinate 7,154,014 of NC_057726.1, forward strand.
ATGAGGAGCGAAGACTATTAGTCCTCACTCCCTCTATATACTTAACCCTTCAGAGGAATTGCATTGTCTAAGGCTTTGGCACTGCATTCAAACCTGGGAGTCTCTTGTGATGCCTCTCTTATGCATCAGGAGAGAACAGAAATAGCAAAAGGTGTAACACCTGCCCGTTTATTTCCTCATTCCACAGTATCCAAGGCCTCAGATGAAGTAGCGATTTATCTGCACTTCCCACAATCAGGTCTACCTGCATTTACTGCTCACGATGTGGACTCCTCCACACTGGGGAGACAAAGGTTAGACTGGGTGACTGCTTTGTTGACACCAGGTTCTGTCTGCAAAAAGAACTAGAGTTTCCAGTTGCCTGCCACTTCACCACAGCACCCTGTTCTCTGGCCAACATTGCTGTCTCAGACTTCCTTCAGTGCTCCAGTGAAGCTCAGTGCAAACTGGAAGAACCATACCTCATTTTCCACTTGGGAACCCTGCAGTTTCGAGGACTCAACATCTAGCTCAATAATTTTAGAGCCCAAACACCATCTTCCATGTCCTTACCCCAAATCCCCACACTCCAGGTGATGTCATCACTTGACCTGTTATCACAAATAACCAATTGTCTGCCATTAATGGTCTCCATGAGCAGCTATTCATTCCCTCAGGCTGATTGTTACCCACTCCTTTGTCTATCCAACTGCTGCTCTCTCTCTCTGGGCTCCATCTCCACCTATCATCATCTACCCCTTCCCCCAGTCCTTCTCCACCATCTACACCAATCTTTAACTCACTACAATCAGTTCTGAATAAGGGTCACTGGATTTGAAACTTTAATAGCGCTTTCTCTCCATAGATGCTGCCAGATCTGTTGCGTTTCTCCAGCAATTTCTGTTCTTGTTACAGAAATACAGAACCAGTTACAGCTCAGACGAAGGCCATTCAGCTCGTTGTGTCTGCACTGGCTTCCTGCATGAGCAAATCAAATAGTACCACTCCATTGCCCTTTCCCCATTGCCCTGCAATTGCCTTTTGTTCTCTTCAAGTACCTATCCAGTTCCTTTTTGATGGCCACGATTGAAGTTGCCTGCACCACAATCCTGAGAGAACATTTCAGATTCAAACCATTCAGAGTGTTTACCTTCATTAGTATTGGTTCCTTCATATAAACAGAACAGCAGGAGTGGGCCATTCAGCCCATTGACCCTGCTGTACCACTCAATACAATTACAGCTGATCATCCACTTCAATGCCTCTTCCCTTGACTATCCCCATATCCTTTTTGGTCATGAGTATTTAGAAATTTGTCATTTTCTCTTTCTCTCTGGTCTCTAAACATGTCTATTAACTCACCTCCAAACCTGCTCTTCTTGAAGGTGATTAATCCCAAATTCTCCAAGTCATTCACGATAGTGAAATCCTTCATCACTTAGGGCCATTAATTCTCTGCAACCTTCTGCCCCCTGCTAAAATCTTAACATCTTCCATAAAGCAGAGAAAATGTGGACAGCAGATGCTGAAGAGTCAGAGTCAAAAAGGGTGGTGCTGGAAAAGCATCAGGGATTCTGATGAAGGGTTTATACCCGAAACATTGACTCTCCTGCTCTTCAGATATTGCCCGATCAGCTGTGTTTTACCAGCACCACACTTTCCAACTCATCTTCCAGAATTGGGTCACATGTTACCACACACAGACAGGCAGCCGAATCAAGTCTGCTCTTCTGCATTTGCAACGCAGCAGAATAAAAACCTTCAAAAACACCCAAAACTGACCCTAATGATTTTAATCAGGCTGTTAAATGACCAGTCCCAGATACTAGAAATAATTAACTCTGGGCAGCAGTTTTGCAGATGAAGCAAGCTACTTAGCAATTTAGCAACAATACATTTACTTTAGCAGAGCTAAATTAATCAACAAATTGTTCTAATTGATGTCTGATTAAAAACCTTATAAGACAGTGTATTGAGTATAGAGTTGGGAGATCATATTGCAGCTGTACAGGACATTGGTTAGACCACTTTTGGAATATCACATTCAATTTTCATTTAGCTCAGAGAGGAAAGATGTTGTTAAACTTGAAAAAGTGCAGAAAAAATTTACAAGGATGTTGCTGGAATTGGAGGGTTTGAGCTATAGGGAGAGGCTGAGTGGGCTATTTACCCTGGAGGGTCAGAGATTGAAGGGTAATCTTATACAAACATGAGGGGCATGAATAGGGCGAATAGCCAAAGTCATTTGCCCAGGTCAGGGGTGTCCAAATCTGGTGGGGGTATGTGTTCAAGGTAAGGGAGGAAAGATATAAAAGGGACCTAAGGGGCAACCTTTTCTAGGCAATGGGTGGTGTGTGTATGAAATGAACTGCCAGAGGAAGTGGTGGAGGTTGTTACAATTATATTTATGAGCCATCTGGATGGGTATATGAAAAGGAAGGGTTTAGAGATTTGGGCCAAATGTTGGCAAAGAGGACGAGATTAAGTTTAGGATATCTGGTCAGCATGGACGAGTTGGACTGATGGGTCTGTTTCCATGCTGGACAGCTCTATGACTCTAACCATTGTTTTCAGCTCTATCATATAAAGACAAGACAAACAAAATAATAAAAGAAAACAACAAAAAAAAAACTGGTAAGATTACTGAAGTTGTTTTCATGATGCATTATTCTGCAGCAATAGATTATTGTTCCTGTGTTGGTTTTCTGAAATTGTTGATCAGCCACCTTTTCAGCTCTCTCAGAGAATGTCGATGATATTTGTAACTGAGTTTCTACTATCTAAATGCCCCAACAGCTGATAAAGGGAGGTAAGGCAGGGAGCTTTCAAATCTTCATGCTAAAGAATCAATAGCTAAACTCCTTCTCACAGAAACACAGTCAAAAACACAGCCCACAACCTCTGACTTCTCTTTGTCAGACTGACCATCTTCCCATGAGCTCCAGTTACCGTTTAACATCAGTTAACTGCTGGAGCATACATTTTCTCCCAGACTTACTGCAATCATTTCCCAGAAGTCCAAAGATGAGTTGAGTTAGAAGCATTGCTGCCTTTGCCTGCATAAACTGGGAAGATAGCTGAAAATGTGTTGCTGGAAAAGTGCAGCAGGTCAGGCAGCATCCAAGGAACAGGAGAATCGACGTTTCGGCCATAAGCCCTTCTTCAGGACCTGCTGCGCTTTTCCAGCAACACATTTTCAGCTCTGATCTCCAGCATCTGCAGTCCTCACTTTCTCCTTGAAGATTTAAACTGGGAAGATAACCCTGATCAACATTTCAGGGAATACAGCCAAGGGATTCACTTTTATACCTGGGAAACAACTTACCATGAAAGCCGTTAAAGTAATCTAGCCAGCCTCTTAACTCTTGTCCTTTCCACATCCCTTGTTCTCGCTGTCCTCAGATATCTGCTCCTTATAACGAGTTAATACGTGGAGTATAATTTTCTGCTCTATCCTGAGACTCTTGGATCAACATAAGGAACTGTCAAACAGAAAGCTGTTCCATTCAGAGAGAATTCTACCTTTGTTCTCATGACATAAATTTTCAGTATGTTCTGAAATATCAAACAAAAGCATTCCCATTTACAATCAGCTGTTCATCTCCTTGCAACCACAGGGCATATGGACATATCTTGTAATGTAATGACATTATAAACTGGAAATGAAATAATCCTCTTTAGGAGTACACCTCAAAGGGACATCAAACAATAGAAAAAAAAGGCTTTTCCCAAAACGTGTCATTGCACTCAGCTTTGGAGACGATGTTCTTCGTAGAGTGGAAAGAACAGGATTTCCTCAGGAAGATCTTGCAATAATACCAGCTCTTGTTTCCTTCCTTAGGCTTGCACACACACAGACATATGAACAATGTAGTATCTTGCAACTTTCAAAGTTGCATTTGCGTAGGTTTTGTTAGACACATTTAATTAGGATCATGATACCAAAAGAGGTGAATGATCCAGTTCAACTGTTACTAACTGAAAGGTGGAGCCAGTTCGAGGGATGACTTGACCTTCCTCTCTTCTTAAATTCTTAAGTAGTCTTTTCAGGCATGTGGGGAGATTCTGTCATTTGGACTTCGTGGAAGATCAATATCAGTGCTGAGAGTGGGTTACCACCATATTGTTATAGATCAGACCAAACATTCTCAAAGTATATTAAGCGAATAGTCTATTTTAACATTTCCTTATTTTAAAGGTAGGTGTAAGGCATTGTGTTCCTGATGCAATTTAATTGGTCAAACTACTTGACTTTAAGCAAAACATATTTTACTTTTACACTACTGTTACAGACAAAATAAAAGTAAAATAAATGGCTTAACTGTAACCCTATTGAAATGCTTAACAAAAAAAAAAATATATATATAAATTAATTGTTCCAAAATAGTAAGATCTTATAAACGCACCCTTCTCAAGGGCAAATTCAGTAAAATAGATAGTCTCTCATGTAATTCTAGCAGCAGGAAGAGGACCCCAGCTTTTAGCAGAGAGAGGAGCGAAGCTTCCACATGCAGCTTCAAGAACCTAGTAACTGCAGAAAGATAAAATGTAAAAATCCTGGTTCTCAGAGTTTGAGTACACCCATTCAGGCTGCTTCTATTGTTTCAACCTAAAAGAAAAGCTGAGGCTTCACAAGCTGGTTACTTTATTGGCTTTGAGCAGATTGCTTGATACCATCTATCTCAGCCATTTCTCATTAAACCAGGACAAAATACACTTCTTAAAACCATAGTGCTATCATAATATAAATATCACAAGGTTCTCACTAAGCGTCTCAGTAAACAAGCGTCGAATCGGACTCAAAGCACTGTGTCTGATTCTCTGTTCAGAAATGCTGATAGACATGTTCAGTTTCTCCAGCACTTCCTGTTTTCATTCTGGAATTTCAAAGAGCTCTGATTCGGTCGTGTAATGAAAGAAAGAATTGTTACATGTGAAAACAATGACTGAGAAAACAGTGGTGGAGCATTTTCAGCTGATACTTTGAAATGGTAATTGGAAAAATTAAAAGTTACCACAGTTTTTCCAGACTATTTGGCTGCTGTCTTATGAGGGAGAGATATTGGATGCTAGTTTAACCAAAGGCTAACCATGTCTTAGGCTAAAGAGGGTAAAAAGGAGAGTCCTTCATGCTAACCTCAGACAGTTGAGGATTTGCATCCACATTGCTAGCATCACTCAGAAGCCACAAGAACTAACTACACAGAGGCTGGTATCCCATCACCAAGTCCCTCTTTATTTACACATGCACAGTACACCGTCTGTGACCAGTCAGCTCAGAGTCCATCCCTGAAGTGAGGAAACTCTAAATCCCTGGTTTATTTTTTTTCTTTTTTCTTTCTTTTTTTATTTTTTATTTTTCTTTACCCCCACACTATCACCTAAGTGCAGTAGTGCTTATTTTTTTCTTAAATCCCTGGTTTATATCTTTTTTTGTGCAGGTGTGAGACACAGTGAAAGACACAAAGTGCACGAATCTTTATTCAAATTGCACCACCAGGAAGATAGGAAAACACCCGGGTGGCCAGTGACAAACACTGCCCTTCACATCAAAGGGCAGTGCTGTGTGATCAAAACAGTGAGGGGGAGGGTAGGGACTAAATCAAAATAAATCCCTGGTTTATTTTTTTTTTCTTTTTTTTTTCTTTTTTCTTTTTTTTCCTGTTTATCTATCTTTTTTTTCCTTAAACCCCCACACTACCACCTAAGTGCGGTAGTGCTTATTTTATCCCCAGCACCCATGGAGTGTGTGTGCAGGTGTGAGACACAGTGAAAGACACAAAGTGCACGAATCTTTATTCAAATTCCACCACCAGGAAGATAGGAAAACACCCGGGTGGCCAGTGACAAACACTGCCCTTCACATCAAAGGGCAGTGCTGTGTGATCAAAACAGTGAGGGGGAGGGTAGGGACTAAATCAAAATAAATCCCTGGTTTATTTTTTGTTTCTTTTTTTTCTTTTTTTTTCTTTTTTTTTAGGCCCCTGTTACTCCTGTTTATATATATATATTTTATCCCCAGCACCCATGGTGTGCGTGTGCAGGTATGAGACACAGTAAAAGACACAAAGTGCACGAATCTTTATTCAAATTCCACCACCAGGAACATAGGAAAACACCCGGGTGGCCAGTGACAAGCACTGCCCTTCACATCAGAGGGTAAGCACACCTGTTTTTTTTTCCTTTTTGTTTTTTTTCCCACACTACCACCTAAGTGCGGTAGTGCTTATTTTTTTCCAGCACCCATGTTGTGTGTGTGTAGGTGTGAGACACAGTGAAAGTCACAAAGTGC
>NC_057726.1:7160404-7214870 GCF_004010195.1 Chiloscyllium plagiosum
CCGCGGAAGAGGGGCAGGCAGAATCTCCTGCTATTTTTTTTTTCCTTCTTTTTTTTTGAGGGAGAAATGATGCACTCCACTCCCTGCGGCGCCCACCTCTCCCTGAACAACTCCAGGGTGTTGGTCGACACCGCGTGCTCCTTCTCCAAGGACACCCGGGCTCTAACGTATAAATCCCTGGTTTATTTTTTTTTAGAGAACTCCTGTTCTTTTTTTTTCTTTTTTTTCCTGTTTTTTTTCTTTTTTTTTCCTTTTTTTTCTCTTTTTTTTAAAGTTTAACCCCCACACTACCACCTGAGTGCGGTAGTGCTTATTTAATCCCTGGTTTATATCGGTCAGCTAGGTCTCCCTGATTGGTCCAGGTTAACAACCCCAATCAGGGATCTTGTAGTCAATGAGATCCACCTGGTTCCAATCATTACACCACTGGAGAAATACTTGGAGAACAAAATGCATTACTGGACAATGGGCTAGAGCAGGGGCTCGGGATTAATTGGACTTGTTTGATTAAAGAATTAGCACTGGCATGATCAACCAAATGGCCCCCTTTTGTGTAATACATTTCCATGATTTGTTTTTCAGATCAGATAATTAAACATTGATTTCATTTCAAACTTGTAAAAAATTCATTGCTTATGATCAACATAAAAATCAATAGAAATATTCAAAACAATAAGCCTAGGTATTGGAATACTGTAATATAGTTACATGCAGATTAAAACTCAGCAGCTCAGTCATAAAACTTAACCTGAGAAAACATCCAAGTTGCATTAATGTGGCACTTCAGTGACTGAAGACAGAGCCTTAGAGAGCTGTCAGGTTTTATGACAGAATGTATATTGGGTTGGCAATGTGATTCACGCCTCAGCTTATGCATCAGATGGCCACACATGGAGCTTGACTTCATATCCTAAACTGTCACTGTGGCGTGTTAGTAAAGGATGTGACATAGCAATATAGGAAGAGGAGTAGATCATTCAGCCCCAAGAGCCTGTTCCGCCATTCAGTGACATCATGGCCGATCTGTGGCCCAACTCCATATACCTTCCTTTGGCCTATATCTCGTGTGTATCTCGTATTTGCGTGTGTAGCCTGGAGTAGGACTGTAGCAGCGGAGAAGGAAAAATTGGACTCTCTTTAAGTTATCATTCTTTATCTTCGGTTGTATTTTAAGTTAATGTGAATAGCATCATGCATGGTGATAGTACACACTTTTCACTGTATTTTATATTGATTACATCCTACGATAAATGCTTCAGTTCAATTCTTCAGGTCACTGGACGTCTTGCAGGGAAGTCACAGGTGGGTATTCGCAGAATAACTGGGAAGGCACCCCATCGATCATCTTAGAAAATTGTTCCCTGTGTCAAAAGCCGACCAGGCGCATAATGGTCTAAAACAACTTGTCAGGGTCCCTCCACCAACACCTCACAAACCCACAATGTCAAACACCTCCAATGACATGGGCAGCAGATGTGTGAAATTGCCACCAGTGGAAGTTCTTTCTCTTGCGTTAACTTCAAACTATACCTGCCATTCCTTCATTAAGACAGGACTTATACAATTAATGGCAATATTGTAGAACAGAGAGACCAAGGGGTTCACATAGATAATTCTTTTAAATTTGCATTACAGATAGAGAGGGTGATTGAGAAGTTATTTAGCATGCTTGCCTTTGTTGCTCAGATCTTTGACTGTAGGCATTTTGACATCATGATGAGGTTGTGCAGGACATTGGTGAGGCCTCTTCTGTAGTACTGTGTCCAGTTCTGGTCTCCCTGTTAGAAGAAGTGTATTATTAAGCTGGAGACGGTTCAGAAAAGATTTACCAGGATGTTGCCTGGAGTCGAGACTTTGAGGCATAAAAGTAGGTTGGATTGACTGGGGCTTTTTTCACTGGAGCATAGGAGGTTGAGGCTCGAGGGTGTGGTGCTGGATAAGCACAGCCAGTCAGGCAGCATCTGAGGACCAGGCGATTTGATGTTTTGAGCATAATCCTGATGAAGGGCTTATGCTTGAAACATCGATTCTCCTGCTCCTCGGATGTTGCCTGACCTGCTGTGATTTTTCAGCACCACACTCTCAACTCTGACTCTCAAACATCTGCAGTCCTCACTTTCTCCTGGGATGTTGAGGGATGACCGTACAGATGTTTATAAAATCATGAGGGGCATAAATAATGTGAATGACAAGAATCTTTTCCCAAGGGTGGGAGAGGTCAAAACAAAGGGGCATATTTTTAAAGTGAGAGGAGAAAGATTTAAGAAGGACATGAGGGGCAACTTTTTTACACAGAGAGTGGTTTGTGTGTGGAATGAACTACCAGAGGAATCGTGGATGTGGGTACAGTTGGAACATTTAAAACATTTTGGGAAGAACTTGAATAAGAACTGTTTGAAGGGATATGGGAAAGTGCAGGCAGGTAGGACTAGTTTGGTTTGGGAACATGGTCTGGTTGGACTGAAAGGTCTGTTTCCATGCTGTGTGAACCTGTTAGTGTCGGTTGTACCATTCCAAAGCAGCTGCATAGCAAAATGGTTCCATCACAAACTGTCCATGTCTTGACTCTGTATCAATCATTGAGATGAGTGCTGACTTGCCACCAACCAATATACTTTTGTAGCCCCACAACTAGTCCTTTCCTTACAGCAGTGTGAGTGTGCCAACACAGTGTGGTCTTCAATGGTTCAAGCGGCCCACTATAACCTTCTCGTGGGCACTTACAGCGGGGCAGAAAATCTCAGTTTTGCCAGCAATGCTCTGATCCAGTGAATGAAATTTTCAAAGAGTATTACAAAACATTGAATTGTTATAATGCAGAAAGAACTCATCGTACCTGCACTGGTTCATTAGATCAAATATAAAAGTTCCAAGTTCTATGTGAGCCAATTCTGAATTTCTAAAATCCTGCACAACACAAACAGCTGATGCATTAGAGATGGAATTAGGAGCTGTGGAGCTACAGAAGTGTAATGATTAGTGACAACTCAACACTAATTGAAATGACCGATGTAGATCCATGTGAAGTTTGTGACGGAACTGTGTTGCTATGCCGATGTTTCTGAAAGGTGCAATCAGTTTACCTGTGATCAAGCCAGTGGGGTCAAAATGCAGCATCAACTGCTAATTGATCTGCTTGTAAAATCTTTGAATGATTTTCCATTGTGAATATGAACCTAATAATCAGGCATTGAGGTGATATTCTGTCCATGATGAATGAATTTATATTGACCTTGGATGCAATAGCAGCATGTGAAAGGGAGTGACAAGGATATTCAAGACTTATACTTACATGCATATTGTTAGTTTAACAGCAGCATTAAAGCAAATGTTGGACTGAAACCAAATTATCTGAGACCTTCAGTCCAGTCTTTGCAAAAACATTGATGGCATGACAACTGCAGGTAAAATCAGATTATTCTTTGTTCATTGAAGAACACTGCAAGTATTTAAAGTAATAGATGGAATGTTATATATTGGAAACCTGAACTACTGCTCGAGTGATTTTAAAATTGACTGAATATTTTTAGTTAAATGGAGTTTCAGATTTCAGGTGTCCAATAAAGTAATGAAATTTTGAGGAAATGTGAATTATAAGAGATAAAATGTTTATGTGAGAACCATACCCATGACAGCAATGTATTTTTACAAGAAGATCTAGCTGTCTCCTTACCGTCCTCTCCACGGCCCTTGAATGTGTTCACCCTGCCAAAATTGTGCCTGTTTTTTTTCCTGTAACCCACTTGTTACATTTCTGGCTCTTCGCAAAATCAAAAACGTTGCTCAATGTGATTGTGACAAAGGTAAATAAAGGTTTCTCCTCAACGTTCTTGACTAATTAATTTGAGAAAATTGACCACACCATCTTCCTCAAAGGGATCTCCACAGTGGTCCAGTTCAAAGGATGGCTCTCACCCAGTTCTGTTCCTATCCAAGTGTAAGTAAAGCATCTTTGGCTTCTCTTCCTGCTCTCACACAGTTACATCCAGTGTCCCCCAGGCTCCTCACGTTAGTTCCCTCTTATTTGCTCCACATTAGCAACAGCATCTGAAAATACAAGGTTACAAGGTCAGATTCCAAACGCACATCGATGGTGTCTAACTTCTCTAAGAATTTGACCCTCTCTGTTGGCTGACAAGGGGGCAGTGGCACTGTTTGTGCCCATGTGCACGTGTACCACTATTTCAACCATTAGAACAGAATCATTCGAGCCTCAGGACAACATGTGAAATGGTGAGAAAGTTAGGAGAATTGGATAATATTGCCAGAAAGGGGCTTCCTGATGTTGAGAGCAGAAAAAAAGTCTCATTTTCCAACCAGGCATTGAATGGTGCAATGAGATTCATGCTGGTGAGTACTGAGAGGCCTATTTGAATGTGTTAGCATCCTCATGATTAACCCATCTCAGCTCCTTGATGTGCAGTCCACATTATAAGGAGACCAGACATTGACAATGACTGACATGAAAGTCAGAGTGTTTTACCTGGTGACTCCAAAGCTCACTGCTTGTTCTTCCACCTCTCCATCTTGGACACTGGTTGCCAGCATCACAGGGTAGACTTCATGGGCAGACACTGCACACTTCCACACATACCAGGAGCCTGTTGGTAAAGAGGGCTCCAAATTTCACTGTGGGTGACATGTTTGGGGCAATTAATAGGACAGTCAGTGCTTTAGTGGTTTTATGACTGAGCTGGTGTCTGGGCTGGGAATCCCAGGATTTACTGGCAGTGACCAACACCTTCATCTGTGATGAGCAGGAAAATGGTTCAAGTGGGATAATTTTTGTCCACTTATTTAAGAAAAGATATTATTTCATTGGAGGCAGTTCAGAGAAGGTTCACCAGGATGCTCCCTGGTATGGAGGGATTGTTTTATGATAAAAAGATTAAACAAGTTGGGACTCTACTCACTGGAGTTTAGAAGAGTGCAAGGTTATCTCATTGAAACATACAGGATTGTTACAGGACCTGACAGGGTAAATATTGAGAGGGTGTTACCCCTCATGGGAGAATCTAGAACAAAAGTGCACAGCCTCAGAATAAAAAATGCCAACTTAAGACTAAGATTCCTGGGGTGCGGGGAGTCCAGAACTAGAGGGCATAGGCTTAGAGTGAGAGGGGAAAGATATAAAAGAGACCTAAGGGGCAACTTATTCACATAGAAAGTGGTGCGTGGATGGAATAAGCCGCTAGAGGAAGTGGTGGAGACTTTACAGCATTTAAAAGGCATCTGGATGGATATATGAATAGGAAGGGTTTAGAGCGATATGAGCCGGTTTCTGGCAAGTGGGATTAGGTTGTATCTGGTTGTCATGGGCAAGTTGGACCGAAAGGTCTATTTTCTTGCTGTACATCTCTATGACTCTATGTTGTGAGTCTTTGGAACTCCTTGCCACAGAGAGGTGTGGGGGGAAGAGTCCTTATGCATATTTACAGCTGAGATACAGAGACTTTTGATCAATTTGGGATTAGAGGGTTATGAGGAAAGGGCAGGAAAGTGGATGAGAGAGATGTCTGATCAGCTATGATCCTATTGAATGGCAGAGCAGACTCGAGAGTTTGAGCAGTCCACCTGTGTTCTGTATTTCTTTGCAATCTAATGGATCACCGTCAGGGGGGTGGTGCACAGGTAACGAGGCGGGATTGGGAAGACACTGTAAGAAATGGCAGTCAGGTTCATGGAGAGAAACTTTCCATGAGACTCACCAAAATTGACACTTTTGCAATTTCAGGTCAAATTCAGCTCATCGATTCTGTCTCTGGGACAGTTTAAATCTACTCCCATCATTCTTTGTATTTGCACACAATGCTCATGCTGGTTATTCCATAAATTTGCAGATTACATCTTGTGTTCCCATCATGCTTTGTCAGACATTGACCACCTTCTGAGATTCCTCATAAACCCTTGCATTTTCTTTGTCTGGCGCTTCATCATATTTACTCAGATGTTGGATGGAGTGTATTTTAGTTTGTTATTTCTATTAACCAAATACTTCAGTTTTTGTAACAAAAACAAAAATTGCTGGAGAAACTCAGTGTGACAATACTATGGCTTTCAGAGGTTGAGATAGAGGTGTCGAGCAATCTGCTCAAATTGGACAGGGTTGGGGGGCGGGGGCTCACGTGCAGTGTGCTGTGTGTCTCCTGAACAGGGAGCGCACTTAACTGAAAACTCCGAGCCCCAGAGGAAAGGCATTGAATCAATTAACTGAATAATCGATTATCGGAATGAAACAGTGCCCCGCCGATCTCGTTTGGATAATTGAGGTTCCTCTGTGTACTGGAACAGTTGATTAGTGATAGTTAATATATGTATTATTTTATTAAGCATTTCAATACAGTTACAGTTAGGCCAATTCTTTTCTTTGCATTTTGTCCACATATTAACTGCAGTGTAAAAATAAAGTGTTTTTTTTAAAGTCAACTAGTTTGACCAATCGAATTGCATCTGGAATGCAGTGTCTTAGACATCTTTAAAATAAGAGAAAGTTAAGGTCTAGGCTTTCTTCTTCATATATTTTCAGAAGGTTTGATCTGGTCCATAATGCCCAGAAAGCAGAGTTCTGATGAAGGGTCACTAGACTTGAAAAGTTGACTCTGCTTTCTGTCTACAGATGCTGCCAGACTGGTTGAGTTTCTCCAACAATTTCTGTTTTCATTTCAGATTTCAAGCATCCACATTTCATTGTTTTACTTAAATGTTCTATTACTTTGGTCAATTCATTGACAAACTGATTATTCCAACAAACTCCTTGCCAATCTGTTACATTCTTTACTTCATGAACTTGATATCACCAGCACTCAGGGACAGTGTTTCTCAGTTTGTCTTTTGAATGAGGCTTGTGATTTTCAATTCCTCATAGTCAAAGGGTTAATAACAAGGGGGCATACATTTAAAGCGAAAGACAGGAGGTTTAGAGGGGAAACAAAAACAGAAATTACTGGAAAAACTCAATTAGTCTGGCAGCATTTGTGGGGAGAAAGCAGGGTTAATATTTTGAGCCTGATATGTCTGTCAGAACTATTAACAACAAAGACAAGGTGGTATTTATGCTGAGGGAATATTTTGGGGTGAGGTGGAGTGGGGTGAGGTGAGTGGACAGGTGGAGATATTGCCCAGAGAGAGAGAGGGGAAAAGTTAGGTAAACAAAGATATTGTGGATTGTGGGCCAGGATAGAAGAAAAGCTGAATAAGAGATGACAAGGCATAAGAGTTGGAGAAACTGAGTGAGCTGCACTGAATACACACAAATCAATGTGATAATGGGCCTAGGATTACATGGAAATTGGTGAGCATCCATAATCCCCTTGTTTACTCTCCTTTTTCTTCCCACAGATTCTGCCAGACCTGCTGAGTATCTCCAGCACTTTCTGTTTTAGTTTCAGATGTTCAACTTCCACAGTTCTTTGTTTTAATTTAGGTTTCGGGAGGATTTAAGGAAAAGCAATTTCACCCAGAGGGTGATGGCAGTCTGGAATGGTCTTTGCCTGGAAGGGTCTTTGAGGTGAGCAACGTCACAACTTTTAAAACACACTTTAAGTACCCAACCAAGAACCATAAACTTCAAGGCTGCAGGCCTCATGCAGAAAGTGGGACTAGTGTAGGTAGTGGTATAGATCCAATTGGCCTCTCTGTTCTGTATGTTTCAGTGATTCTGCGGAGGTGTTCACAAAATATTGGGCAAGATTACTTTGATAGAATGCCATTACCATGTTTTCATCATGATCTTTCTAATCAACATCTTCAGAGATGACAATAATCACCACTGGAGCAGATGGGATTAGAACACAGACCACCTGGTCAAAGGATAGGTACACTACCATAGCAACACAAAAGGACCCATCCCACCACCCTCTTCTCCACATTAGTAATTAAGTGCAGGGCAAAATGGTACATTTTCTTTAAACTTGCCCCCCTTCACCTTCAAGTTTGTTTACTTGTAATTGACATCGATACTAGAAAGAAGACATCCACTATCCATTCTCACCATGCCCCTGCCAATTTTGTAAAATCACTATGGCTTTGATTTCCTAGAAGATGAGGGACGGTTAACCTGCCTGTCAGGTTTGCAGGAGTTTTCATTTGCCCCATTCCTAGACTGTTTCCGGAGGGATAGGGATGGGGGACAAGGAGCTAGTCATCAGAGTCCAATGCACTTGCCTCCAAAGACCTTGACTCATTCTCCCCACGAACCCAAACCTCAGGATTTCCCAGAAAATGATCTATTTTCTCATGTTTGAATTCACCAAAGATTTACCTGTCTCATGACTGGGATGGCAGGACTGATGCATGAACAAAGGCTGACGGGTTAGGACTATATTCACCGACATTTGGAAGAATGAAGGAGGATCTTATAGAAGCCCATATAATTCCAACAGGACCAGACAGAATCAGTACAGGAAGAATATTCCTGAAGATGAGAGACTCGACAGCCAGGAGTCACAGTCTAAGGATGTGGAGAAGGCAATTTCTGACTGAAATGAGGAGGAATGTCTACACCCAGAAAGTGGGAAGCCTGTGGAATTCTCTGCCACAATGTATGATTGAGGTCAAACCACTGGATATTTTCAAGAAGGAGGTGGATACATTTCCTTGGGTTAAAGGGATCAAAGGGTATGTCCCAAAGCAGGAAGTGGGTAGTGAGTTGATTATATTGAATGATGGAGCAGGTCGATATGGCCTACTATTGATTCTATTTTTTAAGTGTACACATTGAAAGCCTCAGTCTCCAGGGATAATCTCTGGGATCTAGAGGCTGTCGTTGACTGATGAGGGCTGAACTGCAGTATTGAGGCTTGTTATTCATTGAGAAGATTGCCAGTCAGTCCTGCAGTGACTGATTAGATTTTAATCCTGTGTGCTTTCTCAGGAGTGAGGATGAAAAGAAGCAACTCGTCCACACTCAGGCTGAGTTCTTAAAGAGGAAGACCTCTCTGAGGGACTATTTTGAAGGAAATCAGCCACTGTTCTGAACAAAATTTAACATTGAATCGAGATCACAATAAACATCATCATCATCATCATGATGTCACCATCATGTCACCATCATCATGTCACCATCATGCTACTGTTTGTCTGATTTCCATTTGGTCAATTTGGCTACAAATTCCCTGCATTCCAAAGATTACCTAAATGAGTTGCAAAGCAAGTAATTGAGGTGTGTTTTGGTCATGAATGTTTCTCCATAAATGCAAGTCTTCCTTTTACTATTTTTCAAATCTGGTGGCCATGTTAAAAGTCATTTAACTTCTGCGCCTTCTCCTCATCCCTTTTATAAAACTTGAATATTTTATAATATATTTCCTTTAGGAAAGTAGAACAGAAAACCTAAGAGGTAAAGATAATGTGTTAAATGCTTGCATTGCCATTTGTGAGCAGGTGCAGTCCTGCAGGCTACCTTCAGTGTCCTTTACATATGTCAGCTTCAGGTCAGTCCCATTCTCCTCGTCAAATGCCAATGCCTCGCGAGGCATGTGCAGCAGAGCAGGAGATCTCTACTTGCGTTTTAATGATTAGAAAAGAAATTGTGACATTGTTCGTGCTGTCACCTCTTTTAATTCAAACTGGAGAGCAGATCAAAGAGAGCTTCAAACCCTTGAAGCATCAAGGCTTAGCCTTGTCTCTAAGTGAAAGTGAATCTCGGGATGTTTCAACATTTACTGACATTATATAGAATGAAGTGTGAACACTACCAGAATAAGGAAGTGGAATAACGTACATGTAAAGGTTATATCTCAGAATTGCAGTTATGTCATATACAACAATCTCACTTGTATGGTTGTCATGTCTTTTGTTTGAATGAATGTCTTTGCAAGTTCACTTAGATAGCAAGATTTCATATAATTTCATATGATTTCATTGAGAACTAAACAATTAAATCTCATTAGGAGAAATGCTGGAGATCAAAGCTTAAAAATGTGTTGCTGGAAAAGCACAGCAGGTCAGGCAGCATCCAAGGAGAAGGAGAATCGACGTTTTGGGCATAAGCCCTTCTTCAGGAAGGGCTGAATCATTCGTGAAGAAGGGCTTATGCCCGAAACGTCGATTCTCCTTCTCCTTGGATGCTGCCTGACCTGCTGTGTTTTTCCAGCAACACATTTTTAAATTAAATCTCATTAGTATAGATTGCCTAGCTCAAGGCTTGTAAAACAACGTGTTCATTGCTGGCTTCCCATATGACAGTCTCTGTATGCAATTTCTCAATGCAGCAGACTCAATGGGCTGAATGGCCTTTTGCTCCTGTAGCTTTTGGTCTCAGGTAGGTATTAATGCGATGACTTGAAAAGGAAACCTTGGTAGATAGGCTTAGGCAAAAAGAACAAGAAGGGAATTCCAGAGCTTGGGACTGCGGCAACTGAATGGGCCAATACAAGAAGAGAATTCCCAATGACCAGGGAGCCCAAAACCAGGGGTCACAGTCGAAGGGATGAACTGAGAAGGTGTGGATGTGCTGAGGTTTGAAAACACGAATGAGAATTTTCAAGTAAGAATGATGTATTCAAGTCAATGAGCACAGGTGACAAAATGAGATATGTACCTTACCTTATTAGAAACTTTACTAGGGAGATTTCATGAAGAGTGAAGGGTAGAAATGCTTTTTAATCATATAATCCCTACAGTGTGGAAGCAGGCCATTCAGTCCATTGAGTCCACACTGACTCTCCAAACAGTATCCTACCTAGACCTATACCCTATCCCTATAACCCAGTATTTCTCAGGACTAATTCACCAAGCCTGCACAACTTTCAACGGTGGGTGGAAACCAGAGCATCAGGAGGAAACCCACACAGACACGGGGAGAATGTACAAACTCCACACAGACAGACACCCTAGGGTGAAATCGAACCCGGGTCCCTGGTGCTGTGAGGCAGCAGCACTAACCACTGAAAAATTGTGCCTTGCTAGGTGCAAGCATTGGTCGATTAAGAGTCATGTGATCACCAATAATCATTGAAGCTGATTAGAGATGAGGTAGAATTTTTTCTCGGACGGTAATGAATCCGTGGAATTCTTTAATGTGAGTTTTGAGAAGATTTGTAGCTCAGGTTGAGATTTTGGATGTAGGTTCGCTCGCTGAGCTGAAAGGTTCATTTCCAGATGTTTCGTTACCTTACTAGGTAACATCTTTAGTGGACCTCATGCGAAGCAATGCTGAAAATTCCTGCACATCGAGTTAGACTCCATCTACTATCCCTGAGAAAAGGAACAGGAAGTGACTTCACCATAGGAAATAACATCATCACAGGAAATGACATCACCAACCCAAAGAAACCAAATCATATAAATAGAAAGCAGGAATTTTCAGCATTGCTTCACATGAGTTCCACTGAAGATGTTACCGCGTAAGGTAATGAAACGTCTGGAAATGAACCTTTCAGCTCAGCGAGCAAACCTACATACAATTCTTTAATGCAGAGGGCTGTTGATGCTGGATCATTAATTTCTGTTGTTATGTCTTATGGTCTTATGGTCCTAAATATATTCAAGGCTGAGATAGAAATATATTTAATTAGTAAGAGAATCTATAGTTAGAGGGAAAAAGGAGGAAAGTGGAATTGAGGATAATCAGATCAGCCATGATCTCATTGAATGGCGGAGCAGGCACGATGGGCTGAATCTGTTCCTGAGTACTACTATCTTTGATAAACCCTTCCCCACAAACATCAGGTTGTAATGCAAAAAACATAAGATGAGGAAATTAAGGAAGCAGATGTCTTACCTTCAGAAACCGCTAAAAGATGTGCACACCCTATCTATTCTCCCTAACAGGCCATTACACTCAGCAGGGAGAATCATAGCAGAATAAGGAAGGATGAAAGAGTTTGTAAGCCCACAAGACTTCAGTAGACAGAACAGCCTCAATTAGTTCAAGACATCACCAAATGTGAAGAGGAACATTTCATTCATTAAGATCATTGGATAGAAATAAAAACGTAATCAGGGCTTACTTCCATGGCTGAATTATTTCATTTCCCAAAACCCCCACTGAGACTTTGAAATTGTTCAAGGGGAAAAGATTTACAATCATATGAGAACTTTTATGATTACACACTTTAAATAAAACACTTGAGGCTTAGTCATTGTTATACTGCAAGAAACACAGCAACCAATTTGTGAACAGCAAACTCCCACAAACTGTCATGAAATATTTTTCAGATAATGTGTTTTCAGTATTGATTTTTGGAGTGAATTGGGGACTCCAATGTTATTACTCAAATGTTGCCATTCATAGAGTCATAGAGATGTACAGTACAGAAACATCGGTCCAACCCGTCCATGCCGACCAGATATCCCAACCCAATCCAGTCCCACCTGCCAGCACCTGGCCCAAAACCCTCCAAACCCTTCTGATTCATATACCCATCCAGGTGCCTTTTAAATGTAGCAATTGTACTAGCCTCCACCACTTTCATCTGACAGAGAAATTGGGATCTTGATGATACAGCTTCTCTGGGAGATGGTGCCTCCAATACCACAAAATTCTATTACTACCAGACAAAATTATCTGCTTAAAATCAAACATGGAGTTTGAACCTTGATTTTCTTCTGCCATGAGGCAACTATGTTTGAGCCATGGCTGACATGTATGGCTTGTGCAATGAAAGTCACATAAAAGTTAGGTTGCTGTACTTTCCATTCTCCTCATCAGCTTTAGCTCCATGTCTTTGAATCACTGACAGTGAATAGAGTGCAGGATATTTTAAGATATTCCAGATTTTTTTGGTGACAAACACTAGTTTATTTTGAATGTGGGTCATGTCTGTGATAGAATAGTGATTGAGGAAAATCAAATGGATGTATTAAAATGAGCACGCAACATGGACTAATGGAGAAAGGGTGCTGACTGATTTTAAGTTGATGCAGATTCCAAGGTGTTGCCATGGAAAAAGTAACAAGGCTACTCGAGTTCCTGTGTAGTTCAACAAAGGTGCAAGTCTTGAATTTTTGAATTATGAGGGAACTTTGTTCCTGTAGTATAAATTGTTATGATCATTTGCATTTTGGCATTCTTGCATTTGTCCTGATGAGTGGAAGATGAAAAGCTTCAGAAACGCTTTTCATCAAGATTCAAGCTGTGCTAAGAGTTCCGACACTCAAGGCTGAATGGTTATAGATACAAGATTAAAAATAAGTGATTTCGAACAGAGAGCTGAAAATATTTCTTAATGGGAAGTTGTGAGAATATAGAATGCACTTCCAGATTTTTACCTGAGGCCAGAAATGATTCAAGTTTGAAGATTAAGTTGGGGATAGGAGCAAGGTTCCCAGGAATGTTCCTGAGGGCCCAGCTTTTCAATAAATGGGCAGATGTCACTGATTTTTCCTCATTGACTGTTTTCGGTGCCATTGTGGTGCTGGAAAAACACAGCATGTCAGGCAGCATCCGAGGAGCAGGAACATCGATGTTTTGGCCATAAGTGTTTTATCAGGAAGGGCTTATGTTTGAAACATCGATTCTCCTGCTCCTCGGATGCTGCCTGACCTGCTGTGCTTTTCCAGCACCACAATTTCAACTCTGATCTCCTGCGTCTGCAGTCCTCACTTTCCCCGAGTTGATTTACGGTACCATGCACACATGGCCACATTGCAATATAATGTGACAATATATTGTAACATCCTTAGCCAACGCCTTGCAAGCATACAACCACTTACATCTAGAAGAACAGGGGCAACAGATACAAGGGAACACCACCACCTACATGTTCCCCTCCACACTGTTCACCATTGTGATTTGGTAATATATCATTTTTTTTTCAGTATCCTTGGGTTAAAATCCTGGAATTCTCTTCCACAGGTAATGTGGGTCTACCTATAGTACATGGACTGCAGCAGTTCAAGAAGGCAGCTCACCACCACCTTCTCAAGGGTAACTAGGGACGGGCAATAAATGCTGACCCAGCCAATGATGCCATATTCCATAGGTGAACAAAAAAAGGTACCATATGCTTGAATGAATGGGTTACATACAATAAGTAGTGATGAGTGGAGACATTGCAGAAGAAAATGATGGGCAATCAAATGAAAGAGAACAACAAGAGCAAACGTGATTGGGAATTTTTGTTTGTCAAGACAATAAATGCTACCCAGTTAGATAGAATGTCTCACTCTTGTTTGAAATTTAACTGACTTTACATGTGATACACTTAGTAAATTTATGCATTTGATAATTGGTTAACTTTGCTGACTTCCACACAACTGTAGCAGTTCTGATGGTTGAACAGATAATAAGGTTGTGCTTTGATACACATAGAGTCAAGACAGAAAAGTGCAATACAGATAGGTGCCTCTCTTTAACAGTTTAATATTCAGTGCCTGGCTAACCATGGAAAACAATAAGATTTATCTCGTCCAATAGCCCACAGTTACACTAGGAAGAAAAACAATGACAAATTGGAAAAAGAATATTTGCTGAGGTGAAAGATTGCATTCTAATTGGACCTCTCCTCAAAATGTGTTGGGAATTATCGACAAACTTAAACACACCTCTAAAGAATACGATATTTATCATTAGGCAGCAAAAAAATGAACACAGAATTTGTTCACCATGTGGTCCTCAGGATGTGACAGGGAAAAAGAGTGAGGTATGAGCATCTCTCAGGTCTGGTGGCAGTCTGAGAAGAGGAACATACCTCAGAGCGATACCTTTGATGTATCACTGCCTTATGCTTGAGCACCTCTGATTGTCCTCCTACCACCTAAAGAAGATTACTGCACAGATTAAAGCCTGCTCTTCAACAGCTGTGATACTGAGATGGATATAGAGATCTGCCAGAAAGTTAAAAAAATGACATAAATTTGATATTACTTGATCAGGCCCAACATTACAATGACAAATTACTGCTGGTTCTCAATTTGACAGTGATTTGCAGGTAACCCCTTGCTACGGAGCTTTGTAATTCTCCACTTCCCTGTCACTGAGGAAGGTTACTGGCCCTTGGTAATTTGCTAGTATCTCAGCAAGTATCAGTGCAGCCAATTGCCCTTAATTGAATGAATGATACCTGAGTGAAAATTGGAAATCTGAAACAATTTTCCAGCTGATACCATTACATTCATCCTATTAGCTCAATCATTTATGTTATTCCTGTCGAGCGAATGCATCTTCGCTCCAATATCTTTTCACTGCATTCTTATCTTATACCACACACAAATCCATTTGTGTATAACATGTTTTGTGACCTCTATTAAATCCCAAGCATACTGCGAGATAAAAAAAAGTACAATGGCATCAACACAGAGAAGGAAACACCTTCATTCTCTTTCTGCCCTGACCCTTCTCACCTCTCCATGGAGAGTGGAAAATCCCCAAACTGGTAGAAACATTTATGGACATCACAAGAAAAGCAAAGTGAATATAGCTAATTGTAGCGAAATAATGTTCCAGACATAACATAGAACAAAGAACATAGAACATAGAACAATACAGCACAGAACAGGCCGTTCAGCCCTCGATGTTGCGCCAACCTGTAGACTTTTCTCAGCTCGTCCCCCTACACTATCCCAAAATCATCCATGTGCTTATCTAAGGATTGTTTAAATCTCCCGAATGTGGCTGAGTTGACTACCTTAGCAGGTATGGCATTCCACACCCTTACCACTCTCTGTGTAAATAACTTGCCACTGACATCAGTCTTAAATCTATCACCCCTCAATTTGTAGTTATGCCCTCTCGTACAAGCTGGCATCATCATCCTAGGAAAAAGTCTTTCTCTGTCTACTCTATCTAATCCTCTGATCATCTTGTATGCCTCTATCAAATCCCCCCTTAGCCTTCTTCTTTCAAATGAGAAAAGACCCAAGTCTCTCAGCCTTTCCTCTTAAGACCTTCCCTCCAGACCAGGCAACATCCTGGTAAATCTCCTCTGCACCTTTTCCAATGCTTCCACATCCTTTCTGTAATGGGGCGACCAGAACTGTGCACAATATTCCAAGTGTAGCCACACCAGCGTTTTGTATAGTTGCAGCATGATATTGCGGTTCCGGAACTCAATCCTTTTACCAATGAAACCTAACACACTGTATGCCTTCTTAACAGCACTATCCACCTGGGTGGCAACTTTTGATGAAGTCTAACAATTATTTGCAATATTAAGGAAGAAAGAGTTTTGACAATGAAGACTTCACCAGATCTATCATCTGGATTTTTGTTTTCCAAGTTACCATGCTGCTCTCGTAGCTTGCAAAATTATATTCTTTATACTCAGGCATCATATCTGAATATAAAAGATAGAGACATAGAGTTGTATGGCATGGAAGCAGACCGTTCAGTCCAACTAGTCCTTACTGACTAGATATGCTTAATTAATCTAATCCCATTTGCCAGGCATTTGGCCCATATCCTTCTAAACCCTTCTTATTCTTATACCCATCCCGGTGCCTTTTAAATATTGTAATTGTACCAGCCTCCAACATTCCCCTTCCATTCATACACCACCATCAAGGATTGCCCCCTAGGTCCCTTTTAAATCTTTCCCCCTCACGTTAAACCTATGCCCTCTAATTTAGGACACCGATATTGTGGAAAATTCACCCTATCCATCCCCCTCATAACCCTTTGCAGGATCATGTTGGAAGCAAGTTAATGTCAACATTTCTTTACAATCATGATGAAGCTTCAAAAAACATATAATTGGTTATAAAGCGATTTGGCACATCCTATAGATGTGGAGGATGTTTTATGTAAGATAGCTTTTTACTTCTTTCTTCATACAACCACCTTAAGGCGTAAGGACAATCCATGAGCTATTACTGTGGTTCTGGCCAGAATCAACAGTTCATTCCAATGAGCAAGAAAATATCAGGCTGGTCCAGACAACACAAGTGCTGAGATTACTTGCCTTTTATAAAACAAATACTTCAGATTTAGTTGAATTATTCACAGGATGTGGATGTTGTTGACCGGACCAGTATTTATGGCTCATTCTGATTTACCCTTTGAGAAGATGGTGATTTCTTGAACTGTTGCAGTACTGGGGCTGGAGGTACATTCACAATGCTATTAGAGAGGGTATTCCAGGATTTTGACTCAGTGAGAGTGAAGAAATAACAATATCTTGAGAGTGGCTTGACAGCGAACTTGCAGGTGGTAATTTTCCAATATGTCTGAAATCCTGAGCAGTAGAGATTGCAGGTTTGGATGGCACTGTTGAAGGAACTGGATGAGTTGGTGTACCACCATTTGTCGATAGGACACGGTGCTACCAAAGTGCATTTGTGGTGAAGAGAGTGAATGGTGAATGTGGATAGACATCCCACCAAATAGATTGCTTTGTCCTGGATAGAGTCAAGCTTCCTGGGTATTGTTGGAACTGCACCCATCCAGGCAAGTGAGGAGTTCTATTACACTTCTGAAATGTACCATTGGTGGATGGATTTTGGGGCGATGGATCATGAGTTATCTGCTGTAAGGTACCTAACCTTTGACTTATGTTTATCTGGGCAACGGTATTTGGGCACGGTTGGTCTAGTTTGGTTTTTGTTCAATGACAATCTGCAAGGATTTTGATCATGGGCTATTCAACAATGGTAAGGCCATTCAATATCAAGGGGTAAGGGATAGATTTTTCTCTTGTTTGAGTGGCTATTGTCAGGTGTGAATGTTACTTGCTACTTACTAGCCAAAGCCTGGAAAGGTTCAGGTCTTGCAACAAGTGAATACAGGGAGAAAGTGAGGACTGCAAGTGAACACAAGCTGCTTTGGTCCTGAAAAATTGCAAATAGTGCTGAATATTGTGGAATCATCAGCAATTATTTACACTTTTGACCTGAATTCAGTCTTGAGTTTCTGAATTTGTTTGAAATTCATTTCATTTAGCAGTCTGGCCGAGCAACACGACATGAGTATATCCTTAAAGTGAAGATGTGATTTGTTTCCAAAACAATGATGCACCAATCATTTCTGATATTGTCATGAACGAATGCAACTGCAGTAGGAGGATTGGTGAAGGCAAGATCAGGTAAGTTTCTCTCTTAAACAAACACAGGAAATGCTTGAGAAACCCCGCAGGTCTGGAGACAGAAACAAAGTTAACATTTCAAGTCTGGGATGACTTTTCTTCAGAACAGACATTTGACACCAGACTCAAACTATTCCTGTAACTCTCTTTCTTGTCTGTGCAGACGCTGCCAGATCTGTTGAGCTTCTTCAGCAATTTCTGTGTTTCTGTCAGTTTTCCAGTATCTGCAGCATTTTGCTTTAAATCAAGCCTTTTTTTCCCCTCTTGTTGGTTCAGTCACTGCTTGCCACAGACTCAGTCTAGCCGTTATGTCCCTCAGGTTTTGGCTGACTTGGTTAGTAATGTTGATACTAAGGCAATCCTTGTAATGAACATTGAAGTCCCCCACTCAGAACACATTCTGCGCAATTGTTTTCAGTGTTTCCTTCAGGTGGTCATGATGTGGAGGTGCCAGTGTTGGACTAGGGTGGACAAGGTCAGAAAACACGTGACACCAGGTTATAGTCCAACAGGTTTATTTGAAATCACAAGCTTTCGGACGATAACCTGGTATTGTGTGCTTCTAGTTGGAGGGGCCACTGATTCAACAGCCAATTGGTGTCAGTGTATGGTTAACAGCAGGGGGTCTCTCTGCTTGTGGTTAGCCTGATGCAATGTAATATCATGGAGTCCAAAGTCAATATTGAGGATTCGTGGTGTATCTCCCTTCCGACTGTGTGCCAGCGTGCAACCACCTACTGTTGGGACACGATGAACTCAGGGATGTTGATGGTGGTGTCTGAGACATTATAAGGTATTATTCCTTGCATTTTGACTATCGCAGGGTGTTATTTGACTGGTCTGTGAGATTTCCCTCACTTTTTGACACAAGCCTTGAGATATAAAAGTTATGACAAAGGCACCTGTGTTGGGTTCGCTGCTGTCTTTTTCTGTTGCCCAAGTTGATGCTGGGTACTCAGACTGGTTTTAGTCACTTTCTCAGACTTTGGAACAATTTGGTATAGAACAAAGAAAGAACAAACAAAGGCCCTCCAAGCCTGAGCCGATCCAAATCTCCTGTCTAAACCTGTCGGTCAATTCCTGAGCATCTGTAACCCTCTGCTCCCCACTGACTCATGCATCTGTCCAGACACATCTTAAATGGATCTACCGTGCCTGCCCTCTACCACCTCTGCTTGCAACGCGTTCCAGACACCCACCACCCTCTGTGTGAAGTACTTGCTGCATGTATCCCCCTTAAACTTTCCACCTCTCACCTTGAAAGCGTGACCTTTCGTTATTGAATCCTTTACTCTGGGAAAAAGCTTGTTTCTATCCACCCTATCTATACGCTTCATGATTTTATAAACCTCAATCAGGTCCCCCCCTTAATTTCCTTTTTCTAATGAAAATAAGCAAAGACATGCCAGAGAATTCCTAGAGGCCTGGCACTCCAACCACAATGCCATAAACAAACACATAGATCTAGATGCCATCTATCAACCCCTCAGAAAACGAACACGAAATGACATCACCACAAACTCCAGGAACCCCATCTAGGAAAAAGATATAAATAGAAAGCAGGAAACAACAGGTTGGCTTCACTTGGAGGTCGCCACTGATGATGTTACCTAGCCAGGTAACAAAACATCTGGATATCAAACCTACAGCTCAGTGAGCAAACCTACACCCTAAATACTATATACCTTCTTGACCACTCTATCCACCTGTGCAGCAACCTTCAGGGTACAATGGACCTGCATTCCTTGATCTCTCTGCCCATCAACTTTTCCCAAGACTCTTGCATTCATTGTATAATTTGCTCTAGAATTAGTCTTACCTAAATGCATCACTTCACATTTGTCTGGATTGAAAGCCATCTGGCACTTTTCCGCCCAACTCTCCAGTCTATCTATATCTTCCTGTATTCTCTGACAGTCCCTTACGCTTTCTGCTACTTCACCAATTTTCGTGTCATCTGCAAACTTGCTGATCATACCAACAGTGCCCTCTTCCAGATCATTTATGTATATTACAAACAACAGTGGCCCCAACACTGTCCCCTGTGGAACACCACTGGCCACCATTCTCCATTTCGAGAAACTCCCTTCAACTACTACTCTCTGTCTCCTGTTGCTCAACCAGTTTTTTATCCACCTCGCTAGAACGCCCTGCACACCATATGACTTCATTTTCTCAATTAGACTACCATGGGGAACCTTATCAAATGCCTTACTAAAGTCCATGTAAATGACATCAACACTCTCTGTCTCCTGTTGCTCAACCAGTTCTTTATCTACCTAGCTAGAACACCCTGCACACCATGTGACTTCATTTTCTCAATTAGACTACCATGGGGAACCTTATCAACTGCCTTACTAAAGTCCATGTAAATGACATCAACAGCCCTTTCATCATCTATCAACTTGGTCACTTCCTCGAAGAACTCTATTAAGTTGGTAAGGCACGATCTCCCCCACACAAAACCATGCTGCCCATCACTGATAAGCTCATTCTTTTCTAAATATAAATAATTCTTATCCCTCAGTACCTTCTCCAGCAACTTTCTCACCACCGACGTCAGGCTCACAGGTCTGTAGTTACCCGGAATATCCCTATTACCCTTCTTGTACAGGGGGACAAAATGAGCAACCTTGCAGTCATAGAACATAGAACATAGAACATAGAAAAATACAGCGCAGTACAGACCCTTTGGCCCTCGATGTTGCACCGATCCAAGCCCACCTAACCTACACTAGCCCACTATCCTCCATATGCCTATCCAATGCCCGTTTAAATGCCCATAAAGAGGGAGAGTCCACCACTGCTACTGGCAGGGCATTCCTCCGGCACTTCACCTGTGTTTAAGGATGCCACAAAGATATCTGTCAGGGCCCCAGCTATTTCCTCTCTCACCTCCCTCAGCAACCTGGGATAGATCCCATCCAGTCCTGGGCGTTTGTCCACCTTAATAACCTCTAGCCTACCCAACACATCTTCTCTACTTATGTCGACATGATTCAGACTAATCAAACTTCAATCTCTAATCTCAACATTCATCATGTTCCTCTCCTCAGTCTCTAATCTCAACATTCATCATGTTCCTCTCCTCAGTGAACACTGATGCAAAGTAATCATTGGAATCTAACCCATTCTCTCAGGTTCGACACACAGCCTTCCTTCGTTATCCTTTAGTGGACCAATCCTTTCTCTAGTTACCTGCTTGCTTCTTATATAAGAATAAAATGCTTTGGGATTCTCCTTAATTCTGCTCGCTAAAGCTATTTCATGACCCCTTTTAGCCAGCTTGATTCCTCGTTTAAGACTTGTCCTACTCTTCTGATGTTCTTCCAGGGCCCGTTCTGTTTTTAGCTGCCAAGACCTTGGCAGCTAAAAACAGGAGAATACAGATAGACTGGAGAGTTGGGCGGAGAAGTGGCATGTGGAGTTCAATCCATGCAAATGTGGCCACTCTTCTGTGGTTCTCAGCATAAACTCCCGGGAAACGCACAATTATTTGAGTAGCTGACAGGACATGCCTATCCTGCACTATCCTTAACCTATCTTTGAAAGCCTCCCACATCTCAAATGTGGACTTCCCTTCAAATAGCTGTGTCCAATCTACATTTCCGATCTCCTGCCTAATTTTGATATAATTGGCCTTGGCCTAGTTTAGTACTCTTCCCTTAGGACCACTTTCTTCTTTATTTACGAGTATTCTAAAACTTACAGAATTGTGGTCATTGTTCCCAGAGAAATCCCCCACCGCAACTTCTACCACCTGTTCTGGCTTGTTCCCCAGTACCAGGTCCAATATGGCCCCTTCCCTCATCGGACTATTGACATACTGCTCTAGAAAACTCTCCTGGAGGCTACTTACAAATTCTACCCCATCCAGAGCTCTGACGCTAAGTGTATCCCAGTCAATGTTGGGAAAACTAAAATCTCCCATTTCAAATATATTTGAGACAATGGCTCTGCCAATTCAGGTTGAATTTAAGAGAACCACATAGCTTTGCGTCTGGAGTCACACATCTGCTAGAACACTAAGGATGGCAGATTTTCCTCCTTCAAGGAGATTAAGAAGACTATAAGACCATGGAGAAATAGGAACAGAAGTAAGCCATTCGGCCTTTGAGCCTGGTCCTCCATCCAACAAGACCTTGTCTGATCCAACAGTCTTCACGGTCACTTTCCTCCCCTTTTCTCTCATTACCCTTGATTCCCTTAATGATAAAATCTGTCTATTTCAGCCTCAAATATAGACAAGGTCTCTGCTCCCAGAGGTCTCTGTAGCAAGGAGATTCAAAGGCTCACAACCCTCTGAGAGAAAGTTAGGTAAATTGGCAATGCTAAATTGCCCATTGTGTCCAAGGATGTGCAGGCTAAGTGGATTAGCCATAGGAAATGCAGGGTTTCAGGGATTGGGTAGAGAAATGGGTGTGGTTGGGATGCTCTCGGAGGATCAGTGTGGGCTCAATGGGTCATGTGGCCTGCTTCCCCACTGTAGGGATTCTATGATTCTGAGAAGAAATTCCTCCTCATCTCAGTCTTAAACTGGTATCCGTTAATTCGAAGACTATTCCCTCTGGCCCTAGACTCTTCCATGAGGAGAAACATTCTCTCGCTATTTACCCTGTCAAGCCCCTTTAAGAATCCTATATGTTTCAATGAGATCACCTTTCATTCTTCTAAACACCAGTGACTAGTGTCCCAATGTGTTAAAGCTTTGCTCATGTGACAATCCCCCCATACTGGGGATCATCCCAGTGAACCTTAATTAAAGAGATGTTTTGTTTTAGTAACAAATAGGCACCAAGATGGATGTCCATCCCATTGCACATGTACAAATGGGAGATTTTTGACCCAAAGAGTAGTTTGCACATTCTCCATTCCTGGCACGTCTCTATATCCACCCTTCATCAGTAATGTCTGCTGTCTTAGGGTAAATGGAAACCCTACTTAAGACTTAATTGCAGAGACTACACTTGTGGTTGGTCATGGTAGGAAACACCATTGTGTAATTCTACTCATCACTCCCCTTCCTTATTCTGGATCTCTCTCTCAGTTTGCTGTCATAGCTCCAACCGAAACAGGTTTCAAATGAATTTGTTGCCTCCTCAAGCTCAAGGCACCAAATGGGCACCTAATTTGGACTGTCTTTCTTCAAGTTTGAGAACAATGACAATTCCAATACAAAGTGATTGCTGTACAGAACAATGCAAGATGAGAATTGCAAAATTGATTTTGTTTCTCAAATGAGCTAGAAAGACTTTTCTCACGGGTGAAGTTAAAATCAATATCTCACATTGCACCATTTATTATTCTATTGATAAAGTATGCATTAATTTCTGCAGATAAGACATGATTTTCTTTTAAGCTCTTACACTGAAATTGAGACAATCAACCCCCAAAAAATGAATCATTCTGTTTAATTGGAAGCTGTGGAAGTGCTGGTTGGATTCAGTTGACTTTGGAGACTTTCTAAAGAGAGAATTTTCTTCTTTTATTTGTTTTATAGAGCCAGCATCAGGATCCCTCTTAAAGAGGAATATACTCAAGAATTCTTTCCAAGAGGTAGTTTGATATTGTCCAAAAGCAGGATAGCTCAAAATAATATTCAATGGCCATTAGAAATCCGGGGAGCTTCATAAAATAAAAGAACACAGGACAAAAGCAATTGGATTCTGTCATAGCATTATTGTTTATTATTTTTAGGACAATTTGAAGACCACAATCTCTCTGTGTGTTAAGGCTTCGATAAAATGCATTGGATTGTGAGAATCTAATTGGAATGCAGAAAACTGGGAGGAGGTTCGCAGACAATAAATCAGTTAAGTCGCCCTCTGAGTAATTTCACAGAAATTCCCAAGCATATCATTAGCACCTTAATATTAAATTTTGATGGTTTATCACCAACCTCCTAGTTCAGCTACGTTATTGAGCTAGCTGTGCATCCTAACAGCTTAAACGACCTGTCAGAAATCAGGCGAGAAAGAGGAAATTATGACTCTGTATCAACAGAGATTGTTGTATATATTTTTCAAACAAGTCAGATTAAATGGTATCTTTATAAAGGTGCAATATTCGCTGAAGGGAATTGCATGGAGATTCCTACTGCATTGCCTGGTATCAAGATATAGCATGACTCTTGTCTCAGAATATACCATCAACATGTAAAGGTCAGTAAGCATCACTAAAACATTTTAACCTTTAGTATGCAAATTAATTGAAAACCTCATCCCAACCTAAGTTGAAATGAAATGTCAGTTCACACTTTAAGAAACACTTAGGCAGGCATTTTATTAACTTTCTGTTTCTTCAGCACAATGTACACACTTCCATAATAAGTGCTTCAAATGTTACTGAGCATATTAATAACTCATGCAATGATGTTTAATTCTTCCAATTAACATTGTGCTAAAAAGTATTATTTTGGCACATGGGAGTAAAAGAACTTTAAACACTGTTAGGAATGATTTTGTCAATCACGGGCTCAGTGGTTATAGCTGCTGCCTCTCAATGCCGGGGACTCTGGTGTGATTCCAGTCTTGGGTGACTGTCTGCATGGAGTTTGCACATTGCCCCCATGTCTGGGTTGTTATCCTTTGAGTGTTCCACAGTCCCACAATCCGAAGATGTGTGGGTTAGGTGGATCTACCATGCTAAATTGTCCCATCGTGTCCAGGGATACACAGGCTAGCTGGATTAGCCATGGGAAATTCGGGGTTATAGGGTTGGGGATGGGATGGGTTTGGGTGGATTGCATCTCAGAGGGTTAATGTGGCCTCAATAGGCTGAATGACCTGCTTCCAACTGTAGGGATTCTATGAATTTGTTTGTAAGGGAGATCATTCAGCCACCATACCTGTGTCTGAGAGCTATCTGATCGATCTCACTCTCCTGCTATTTTCCATGTGCCAATATGTAACATGTTTATAATTGGATAGTTGCTAATGATGGCCTATAGCATTATATCATTATGGGATAAGGAAAGAAGATAGGTCTTAAGAATTCATTCAGACAGTGTGAGGAATGGACCCATTGTATTGACTTGATTTGACAGCACACTCCAGTATACTCAACTTACTAATCCTGATCTTTGGCCATTGCTCTCCCACTCTTTTTTCCTATTTTCAGTATTGATGCAATCCATTTTTGAGAATTACTACCAAATCTGTATCTGTCATTTATTCGTGCAATCTACACTCTAGGAGAGATCAGCAACAGACTTTAACTATACACAGAGAATGGGTAGGACAGGAAATCTGATCTGGAACTCCACAGACCCAGTTGAATGCATCCTGACTTCATTATCACATACCTTCTTTGGCAAATACTCAGCAGCTACACTTAGAGTAAAAGTATGGAGAGGAACTCCCTTTACTCTACATCTGCCAAATCCTTTTGAACCATTACCATTTAACCATGCACATCCAACTCTGCCTCTCTGCCACCCTTCCACATCATGAGTTGGTCGTGGGACTAACATCTTCTTTAATCTCTTGAAGGATGTATGTGCTTGCTTATTATTGCTTTAGAAGGTGGGTGTATTCACAGAGTGAAAGAGTAACTTCTGAATATGGGTTCTTATGCTGTGACACTTAATTATGACAAGTGAGGACAAATGAAGGAAAACCCCAAGACTCAAAGATCATGTGCTCTTGAAAGGGAAGAAATGAAAATGAAATTCTTCCTGTCCCTTTTCCTGCATTGCCCCGTGGTTCAAGGGTGAATCTAATGGATGAAAATCCAGGTAGTGAGGAAACTGGGAAATCTCCACTACTTCCAGGGTCAGAATTTCTCTGCGTGTAGATTGGGGTGTTGTGTTGACACTTGTTGTGGTTCGAGATTTCTGGGAGGCAGTAAGATCTGAGTGACTCTCTGAGAAAGTCGAAGTCAATTGCAGTGGCTGGGATCCATCAGAAATTCTTGGGTAAAGGTCTGCCCTGGGAACTTGCCCTGGCAAGGGTGAAACTCAGTACCAGGCATATTTTCAAGAAGAGTATGATTCCTGATGGGAGACTGGATGAATACACATTAAAATGGCTAATCCACAACTCTTTTCTCAGAGTCGTGTTTTTAATTGCATCCTCATATGTTCCAGTTCTTTCTGCAAAACCTCATCTAGCAAGAATAGTATCAGCGCTGCAGCTGATCATATACACTGGCTTGCCTTTGTCTAACTTCTTGTCAAGACTTATCACAACATGGTGCTGGAAAAGCACAGCAGGTCAGGCAACATCCGAGGAGCAGGAGAGTTGATGTTTTGGGCATAAGCAGTCCTGATAAAGGGCTTATCTATCCCAGGTTGTTAAGGTGGCACAGTGGCTCAGTAATTAGCACTGCTGCATCACAGCATCAGGGACCCGGATTCAATATCAGCCTCTGGTGACTGTCTGTGTGGAGTTTGCACATTCTCCCTGTATCTGCATGGGTTTTCTCTGGGTGCTCCGGTTTCCTCCCACAGTCCAAAGATGTACAGGTCAGGTGAATTGGCCATACTAAATGGCCCATAGTGTCCATGGATGTTTAGGTTAGGTGCATTTGTTTCCTCTCTTGCTTCCCTCAGTAACCTGGGATGGATATATCCTTCATCAGGAAAGCTGATATACAGGGTAGCTAAATATAGGATGGGGAATGGGTCTGGGGGAGGCGGGGGTGGAGGGTGGTTAATGTTGGTTACTCTTCGGAGGATCGGTGTGGACTGTTTGGGCAAAGGTCCTGTTTCCACACTGTGGGAATTCTAATTCTACTTCAACATGTCTGCTGTAACTGCTGAACCATTGGTTCCAATTTACCCAAAGTACAGCCTGACTGGAGCCTTTAAGACCATAAGAAACAGGAATGGAATTCAGCCATTCAGCCCCTCAAGACTGCTACACCATTCAAAAGGATCACGATAGAGTCAATATTCCTCATGGTCACTTTCCTGCATTTTTGCCTGTAACCCCTGAGAACAGGAGAAAGTGAGGATTACAGATGCTAGAGAGTCAGAGTCGAAAAGTGTGACACTGGAAAAGCACAGCAGGTCAGGCAGCATCCAAGGAGCAGGACAGTCCATGCTTTGGGCATAAGCTTTCCTGATGAAGGGCTTATCTACCCCAGGTTACTGAAGAAAGCAAGAGAGGAAACAGTTGGAGCCTTAACAGGTATCACTGCAGCATTTTTGAACATGGGTGAGGCCCTGGAGGACTGGAGAATTGCTAATGTTGTTTAAGAAGGGTAGCAGGGATAATCCAGGTAATTATAGACCAGTGAGCCTGACATCAGTGATAGGGAAGCTGCTGGAGAAGATATTGAGGGATTGGATATATTTACATTTGAAGGAAATGGGCTTATCAGTGATAGGCAACATGGTTTTGTACAGGGAAAGTCATGTCTTACCAACTTAATAGAATCCTTTGAGAAAGTGACAAAGTTGATTGATGAGGGAAGGACTGTAGATGTCATATACATGGATTTCTTTAAGACATTTGATAAGCATCCCTGTCATAGGCTAATGGAGAAAGTAAAGTTGCATGGGGCCCAGGGTGTTTTAGCTAGATGGATAGAGAACTGGCTGGGCAACAAGAAATAGAGAGTAGTAGGAGAAGGGAGTTTCTCAAAATGGAGAATTGTGACCAGCGGTGTCCCACAGGAATCCGTATTGGGATCACTATTGTTTGTGATACACGTAAATGATCTGGAGGAAGGTACACATGGTCTCATTAGCAAGTTTGCAGATGACACCAAGACTGGTGGAGTAGCAGGTAGTGAAGGGGACTGTCAGAATATAAATAGGTTGGAGAGTTGAGCGGAGGAAAGGCAGATGGAGTTCAATCTAGGCAAATGCAAGGTGATGCATTTTGAAGATCCGATTTGAGAGTGAACTATACAGTAAATGGAAAAACCCTGGGGAAAGTTGATGTACAGGGAGATCTGAGTGTTCAAACCCTGGGGAAAGTTGATGTACAGGGAGATCTGAGTGTTCAGGTCCCTGAAGGTGGCAGCCCAGGGCGATAGAGTGGTCAAGAAGTCATATGGCATGCTTTCCTTCATCAGACAGGGTATTGAGTACAAGAGTTGGCAAGTCATGTTATGGTTATATAGGACTTTAGTTTAGCCACATTTGGGATATTGCACACAGTTCTGGTTGTCACATTACCAAAACAATGTGGATGCTTTGGAGAGGGTGCAGAGGAGGTTCACCAGGATGTTGCTTAGTATGGAGGGTGCTAGCTATGAAGAGAGGTTGAGGAGATGAGGATCATTTTCATTTGAAACATGGAGGTTGAGGGGGGAACCTGATTGAGGTCTACAAAACCATGAGAAGTATAAACAAGGTGGATAGCAAGAAGCTTTTTCCCAGAGTCAGGGACTCAATTACTAGGAGTCACGAGTTGAAAATGAGAGGGAAAAAGTTTAAGAGAGATATGCATAGAAAGTTCTTTACACAGAGGGTGGTGGGTGTCTGGGACATGTTGCCAGCAGAGCTGGTCGAGGTGGCACGATAGAGTCATTTAAAATATATCTAAACAGATAGATAAATGGGCAAGGAGCAGAGGGATACAGACCCTTGGAAAATAGGCAACTGGTTCAAATGGAGGATCTGGATCAGTTCAGGCTTGGAGGGCCGAAGGGCCTGTTCCTGTGCCGTAATTTTCTTTGTTCTTTGCTCACTTTTCGAACCCTAAGAACAGACTGACTCTAAGCCTGGACGCCCAGATTAAAAGTCTGATGTTCTCCTGACTGAACAATCCAGGCTTCCTTTTCCAACAAGCCTGGTAAAGCTGAGACATTTTTTCCCCTCTATTATCGATGCACTTATTATGCTGTCTACAGCATCAAAAACATCTTCTCATTTTCCAGCCTACTTTAACAGTGCACAGGTTTCTTCCTTCGTATGTTTGTTAGTTCCTGTGACCTTCTCATTCACAGGAATTCATTATTCATTGCCACATTAATAATATCCTGTTACTTGCTGCATAACCTGCTTTGGGCCTTCTCTCACACTTATTCAAATTTCCCATCCCACAGTGCACTTCCCAGGTGACCCTCAAACTTCATTACTCATTGTAACCCATCTTCACAGCACGCCAGATATTTTTTCCACCTCTGGATTTGATTAACTGGGCTGGCCTTCTAGTTTTTTTCCCCCACGTTACTTCACTGTCCTTGAGCTGTCATAATCTCTTTGGGCTGTTATAGCCATTTGCCTCTGATTCCGTAATTCAGGTCACCCGTCCTACCAGGTCATAGAGTCATAGAGTCATACAGTACAGAAACAGACTTTTCAGTCCAACCATAATCCCAAACTAAACTAGTCCCACCTGCCTGCACTTGGCCCATACCCCTCCAAACATTTCTTATTCATGTGCTTATCTCAATGTCTTTTAAATGTTGCACCATACCCACATCCACCACTTCCTCAGGAAGTTCAATCCACACACAAACTATTCTGTGTGTAAAGAAAGTTGCCTCTCATGTCGTTTTGAATCTTTCTCCTCTCACTCAAACATATGCTGCCTAGTCTTGAAATTTCCCACCTGAGGGAAAAGATACCTGCCATTCACTACTGATCCAATCTACAGCCCTTTGTGAATTGTCATGTGCAACATTTTGTTGAATAGGACAAAACAATTGGCATAATGTGTTTGTTGATCTGAGAAGGTGAGCACAGTGATGTCAATTGTTCTGGGATTGATTACAAAGAAACATTTATCTCCTCAAATCTTTTTACTATTTAAGGAAAAAATAATCGGTATCTTAACTTCAACCTCCTGCCTTTTTTGCTCGCCTTTATAAAAATCCACCAATCCATGTTTTGAAATTTTCAATTGACTCCCAATCTGAAAAGTTTTATTTGGGGAACAGCAAGAATTTTCCTTAGAATAGATTCTCTACAGTGTAGAAGTAGGCCATTCAGCCCATTGAACTTTCCACCCAGATGCACCAACCACCCCCACCCAGTCACTTTAGCCTTGCATTTTCCATGTCTAATCCACCTATCCTGCACATCCCTGGACACTATGCACAATTTAGCATGGCCAATTCACCTGTACGCCTTTGGCTGTGGGAGGAATTCGGTCCAAAGTCCTTAAGAAGTGCTTTCTGACTTCACCCTTAATCAACTGGATGTTCATATCAATATCCAGGTACTGGTCCTTCCTAACATAGGAAACAGTTTGATCTCTACCAACCATATCAAATCCATTAATCATATTAAATACTTAGATTGGATCTGCCTTTCATCTTCAAGATTCCAAGGCAGTAGAAGCATGGGCAATGCAACATATGCAACTGCTCCTCCACAGTGTAACATATCTGTCCTCTGGTGGGAAAGATATAGGAGCACTCTTCATTCCCTCTGCCAGGTGATGCTGGGGATGGAATATTAACAGCATCGGACAGCATGACCCGTGCCCATTCAGCTGAACTCCACTGAAAAAAATCCTAACTGTGTTAATCTCTCCTGATCCGTCTGTCCCTGCCATCCCCGGATCAGCCAGGGGATGATTGCTGCACTCCCTCGAGATCAAATACATCCTTCCTCAGAAAAGGAGACTAAAATCATTCTTCCCCAATGCCCTGACCAGGATTACAGGAGACAAAGGCTTGTGTAAAGCATGAATTTGGGTCTTAAATCAACATTATTGAAATACACATACCTGCTGTTCCAATGATGCCTGATTAAGCCTCCATCCAACACTTTAGAATGTTGTTCTCTGTTAAAGATGCTAATTAATGCAAGGATTTCTTAGTTATTCAAATTGCTTAATTTGAACTGTCAGATCTTATGTTTGGAAGCAATAAATGCTGTTGACTTATCAAAGAGAGAAAAACAATTAATACTTTGAGACTCGTGTGACTGTTTGTCATCAGGATTTGAAGAAGACTCAAATTAGACTCAAAACATTTCTGTCTCCACATATGCCACCAGATGTGCTGAGTCAGTACAGGATTCTCTGTGTTTGGTTCAGATTTCTAGCATCCACAGTATTTTAGCCTTATTGACTTAACAAGCCTGAACTGAGCTGTGATATGCCCAGTCTTAGGGTCATGATGACATAGGTATCACTGACGGCTCAGGTTAATGTGGTGGGGAACACAGTTTCAATTTCCACTTTGGTAGCTGGTCAAATTTCCTGACTCCCCAAAGTCCATCCACCATCTACAGGGCACAACAGCGCTCAAGAAGCTTGTCACCATCCGTAACAAAACGGCCCATTTGATTGGCAATACATCCCCAAGCATCCACCAACGATACTCAATAGCAGCACTGTATAATATCTAAAAGATGCACTACAGAAATTCAGCAAAATTCTTTCCAAAACCCACAATCTCTTCATGTACAAGGGCAAGGGCAGCAGGTACATGGGGATTCCACCACCTGCAAGTTCCCCTACAACCCACTCACCATCCTGACTTGGAAATATGTCGCCATTCTTCCACTGTCACTGGGTCATGATCCTAAAGTTCCCTCCCAAATGACATTGTGGTTCTACCTCCAGCAGGTAGGCTGCAGCGGTTCAAGAAGGCAGCTCACCAACACCTTCTCTAAAGGCAACTAGGGACAGGCAATAAATGTACTGGCCCAGCCAGCGATATTCACATCCCACAAGTGAATAAAAATATCTGACCACACAATCTGAAACTGAAAGCTAGTCTCAGCAATGATCACCATGACTGCCATCATTGATTGACATAAAAGACAAGTTGGTTCATTAATATCTTTTGGGGAAGGAAATCCTATGCCCTTATCTGGCCTGGCTTACATTTGATTCCAGACCTGCAGCAATGTAGTTGAATATTAGCTACACTCTGAAATAGCCCTAGTAACAGTGTCTTTTCAGATGAGAATAGAGACAGACAACAATGCCATCAATACCCATGCCCCACGAAAGAATAGAGAAAGAGAGGAAACAATAAATTAAATAGAAGGACAACTAAAGTTGAACTAACAGGGCAAGTGACATCAGCGGCCAATGAAGACTGGAAGCAAAAAGAAAAATTCAACACTGGACGTCAACTATAAATTGTGGAACTTGAAAGAAAATGTATGGTCTGGGGGCATATGAGTAACAAATAGGAACTCCAGCAAGAGATGAAGACCAAATTGCAAAAACTGGACAATTAAGTCCAGTTGGTAGGGTGCCTGAATTATGATGTTGAGACCAGAGGGTTAATGTAGAATGGATGTTTGAGCATTTCTCTTCTGCCGTGCCACAAACATTCCCAATTTCGTACACAGCCCAAGTTTTAACCATAACAGAGTTCTGCCTAATTTCTAATTCAACACCAGCATCACATTTCAATCTAACACTGATGGATCCTCACTCTGTGGAAGCGTGGACTTGAAATACATCATATTTGTGAGCTTTAACCTGCTGGTTCTTAAGGTTAAAGATTCGTTTTATATACACCCGCATTTTACATTTAACTTTCGAATCCAGATAGAGCTGCTGAGAATGATTGCCACCCACACGCTCGTCCTTTACTTTCAATTTGCAGTTGAAAGATGAAGTAGGAGAATTGCCCTTCACTTCAGTGCTGAGCTGAGCAGAGCAAGAGAAAAAACATGCTGTATTAATATGTTGTGTGCTGAGGGATTGATCTTTTTTAAATGTCCTCCCTCAATTTTTGTTGATACTTCAAACTCAGATTTCAGAAACAGATTTTAAGGAAGCAAAGTTTTTACACATTATCAAGACTCACCAGGGTGCAATTCTCCTCTACATTGAAAAGGGGAAATAATGAGACAAGGTGTTGCTGGAGAGAATTGTACTCCCTTCATGACACTTCACAATTTAAGTTCTTGCCTTGTCGACCAGTCATGCATTGAAATGTTTGAGTGGTAAATTTTCGGTCACATACAGACCTCAACTCAATCGCTCCCTGATCTCCCACCTCTCCAGTGGGTGAGGAAATGGTAGGTTTTCTGAGAGGAAAATCAGAGCAACTTGTGTGTGTCCCAGGTTATTGGCAAGTGGAAGTCTCTATTTGCTCAGATCTTTTCCTTAACATATGAGGAATGTTTGAGGACTCTGGGTTTACATTTGATGGAGTTTAGAAGGATGAGGGAGAATCTAATTGAAACTTACAGAATACTGAATGGCATGGACAAAGTGAACGTTGGGAAGATGTTCCCATTGATAGGAGAGACTAGGAACCAAGGTCTCAACCTTAGAGGATGGAGATAAGGAGAAACTTCTTCAGCCAGACAGTGGTGAATCTGCCACAACAGGCTGTGGAGACCTGGTCATTGAATATATTTAAAATAGAGATAGGTTCTGATTGTCAAGGGAGTCAATGGTTACGAGTAGAAGGCAGGAGAATGGGATTGGAAAACTTATCAGTCATGACTGAATGGCGGAGCAGAGGCGATGGGCCGAATAATCTAATTTCTGCTTCTACGTCTTATAGTCTTATCTGGCAACAATCAGAGGCAAAGAGGAGGGAGGTGTTGGCCTCAGAAAGCCATCTCACTGCTCCTGACTCTGAACCCTCTGCCTTCCATCTCCCAGAGACTCCCTCCACTCTGACCAGCTGGCAACATCTGGCAACCATGGGCACCCAAATTAATTGGCTGGTGATTCGACCTCAGTGATGAGATTGGCATGCTTGTCACCCTTTGTTACCCTCGTGCCTCACCTTCCCATCACAGGTAGAATCAAAACTTCGATACAGCCCTCAGGACTCAATATCCAATTCAATCATTTTAGACCCTGAACACCTCCTTTCACACCCCCGGCTTTGTCATGACATGGGCTGCTTTCAGCACAGCTCACTAATGTTCACATGTTCGTCGTCCTCCTTATCAGTTTTTCCCCTTCCCCGGCTTATTATTAATTGACTCTTTGTTTCTTTCTCTCTCTCTGGGCTCCATCTCCACCTATCTACTCACTCCTGCCCCTCATCATCAGCGTAAATGCCATCTTTGCCTCGTTGCTGTGTGAATAAGGGTTACTGAACATTAACTCCTGTTTCACCCTCCACAGATGCTGCCAGACCTACTGAGTTACCCCAACAATTTCTGCTTTGGTTTTAGAAACAAAACTGCAAGTTTCCACCCTAAATTCCTGCTGATTACTCATTGAAATGCAGCCTTTGATCTCGCCTTTGTAGCTTTGGCTGAAATAAACAGCAGTTTTGCTCTTTTTAAATTGAGGGCTGTGGGTTCAAGTCCCACACAGTGTGATGGGCAGTAAGACAGAAAGGGTGGACTGCAGATGCTGGAGATCAGAGTCAAAAAGCATGGTGCTGGAAAAGCACAGCAGGTCAGGCAGCATCCGATGAGCAGGAGAGTTGACATTTCGAGCGTAGGCTCTTCATCAGGAATGATATTCCTGATGAAGAGCGTATGCTCATGATGGGCAGTAAGTCCAATGCGGCATTGAGCAGCTCTGTGTGTGAGATGCTGCCCTATGAATGTGACATTAAGTTGAGTCACTAACCTCCTACTCAGTTCTGGCATTGAAGTTCCCAAGACTTTAATTCGAGAAACAGTGACTTCTCCCTGGTGTGTTGGTCACTTCACTGAAAATAATACCACCTGAAAACAATTATCTAGTTGTTGTCACATCGATTTTCTTCATGGGGACTGAGCTGTGAGATGTTGTCTGCCAGGTTCTCTGCCGTCCGACTGTGTTGTGTGAAAAAAATGCTCACACTAGCTAATTGCTGGACTCAATTTGGAGACTGAAAGGCATGAAATTGGGAAAGTCATATATTGTACATGTCCGCAGAAAAGTTACATTGATAACCCCATCTTCTTACTAAGCTACAATAATAGAACAAGTGAGTAATTATTTCAACAAGACATTTTCAACCCTAATAAGGTGCATCTCATTTTTAAAAAACATATTAGGTATTTTAATCAGAAAAGAAATTCACAACCAGAGGGATTTAACAATTAGCAAACTGTCCATGTCCCCTTTGCAAGAGTGAAGGGGACATGGATAGCACCAACCTGGTACTGACTCCATGAATCATAATCTCTTTCACCTCAGCCCACACATTTCAGCTCTTGAAGTTCCTACTTCAAAGTACTTCTAAGCATTTCTGATAGCAATTCTACAATTATTCTGATCTGGGAACAATCAAAGGCAAAGGGGAGGGAAGTGTTAGCCTCAGAAGGTTAGACAGCATGGTGGCTTAGTGGTTAGCACTGCTGCCTCACAGCACCAGGGGCAAAGGTTCTATCCAAGCCTTGGGTGACTGGCTGCATGCAGTTTGCATTCTCTCCCTGTGTCTGTCTGGGTTTCCTCCTGTGGTCCAATATTTGCAGGTTAGGTGGGCTGGCTACTGTAAATGTGGGGTTTTGACAATAGCATCACAAAGCTAGTCCTTTTTTTCTAAAAAAAACTGTTCCTTAGCTTCAGGAGAATCTGTCCTTGATATTTTTCAGAGGGGTAATAAACTGAGCTGAGCTCCGATCAGTCTGCTTTGGTACAGAGCTGAAAAGGATATTGAGAGGCTTTTTGTTGATATGTAAACAGTTGAGACTTCAGGTCAAAGTGGACATATTTTAGAAGTGACCTGTATAATGAAAGGGAGTGGTCAGCTCTCTAGCTGAGCAGTTTTAGTTCAGTCTTGAACTGGTTGGATGTTCAACAGAGAGATGTGTAAAAACGCTCTCTTTTCTGCCCTTCAACTTCAACCTGTAAGCATGTTTTCCATTTATACTGGTTTTTAAAGGGAGTTTGCTTATTGGGATTGATGTGTATTTTCGGAACAACATAAATAAGTCTAGTTGGATAGGTTGAGTTCTGTAGGAGTTTGTGGGAGATTTGTTCTAACCCAAGCAGATATGTTGTCACATATTAAAGCCTGGAATCCATTTTAATGTTCATGTTAATGTCTGCTCGTACATTCCTATGCTCAGTGCAGTTGCTGACCTTGCAGCTGTACTAGCACCTGATAGTGAACTCTTTCCCAGCATGGAAACGTTGTTCTTTTTTACAAGAATCCATTATTATACAAACATTTGCTTATCAACCACTAATCAGCACTGACCAGACAACTATGTGACTGTGACTAGTGACTGGGCCAATTGCCCACTTACTCATTATGGTTTAATTAACAGTTTGCTAATTGTTAAAGGATTGTAACCTATATAACCACACAACTCTCAGTATCTAGTTGGAGTGACTTGTGACCATTGTGGTCGACTTGTCTCTCCCCGAATAAACAGTCAATAACTCAAGGCCTGTGTGGCACGAATTCGGATCAATACAAGCAAGTCTTAGACGGCATATTTTCCTTCCCATTCCCTATAGGTTTTTCATTCTGTTCTTTGTGTTGCATTGTGTAATTTTGTGAATAAATCTTTGCCTGTTTTAAAATCTAGTAGTCAACCTAGCTAACTTAACCCAAGGTAATTTTCACTGTACACTTACAGAAACAAAGTGATAGTCTGAGTTGCCTGCTT
Organism: Chiloscyllium plagiosum; assembly: GCF_004010195.1. Classification (NCBI taxonomy): domain Eukaryota; kingdom Metazoa; phylum Chordata; class Chondrichthyes; order Orectolobiformes; family Hemiscylliidae; genus Chiloscyllium; species Chiloscyllium plagiosum. Next base: position 7,196,756 of record NC_057726.1, read on the forward strand.
AAGAATGTTTTGAGTGGTCTGGCTTAGTCCATAACAATAGCATGGGACTGTTGATGCTGGGTCTGTCTGGGATGTTCTTTGAATGGTCAGTGCACACTTGATGAGCTGAAAGAACTTTTTCGACACTGTAGGAATTCTTTGAATTGGGGAAACGTGGGGGACTCTTATGAGGAAGGATTGTATATATTAGACTTGTTTTCTCTGGCGTTTATAAGGTTAAAGGGTGATCTGATAAAAGTCTTCAAAACATTAACAGGTTAAAAACAAGGTAGATAATAATAAACTATTTCCACTGGTTCAAGACTCTAGAACTAGGGCATATTCTGTGAATTAGGGCCAGACTGTTCAGGAAAGATGTTAGAAAGCACTTCTATACACAAAGGGTGGTGGTGATTTGGAACTCTCTTCCATAAATGGCAGTGGATACTAGATCAGTTGTTAAATTTAAATTTAAAATGATTATAAAGATGTGGGTGCACCTTTAAGAGAGTTAAAAGCAGAAGAACTACCAACGCAACACCAAGTGTTCTTAATAAGGCAACAATGTATGTAATACTGGGATGAACAAGTTGAATAGTTTATTGCTTGCAAACAAAAGCAAAAAAGAATTTGAACAATCAGTTTAAATAATACCCTGATAAAAATACCAGTTTCCAATCCAATTTGAATTGAGTATATTGACAATCTTAAAAGCCAATGACACAATCCGATGCTCTGGGGTATAAGACCAAAGAAAATTGTACAGTTGAGAGGAGAACTGCCAAAACTAGCATGTAACAGTTTCCTTGAAAAAAGCATCTCTTTCAAAGTACCTGTGACGCATGAATTTCCATCAAGGAGAAAAGAAGACACAGAAGATCTGAAGACAAGAACCTACAGCTGTGTGGTTTTGAGATGAGAAGTGTTATTTTGTAAATCTTCATTGGGAGTTTTATCGGACTCGTGTTATAGAAGGGAAGGTAGAAGATAGGTTAGAAAAAGAAATTGTAAATAGTGGTTAGTTAATTATTCTCTGTTATACTTTAAGCAATAAAGTTGTTAATTTTTACTTTACATAGTTCTTTGCCACTCAAATGTTTACAGATTACTGTATGGGATAAATCTTTTCTATTTTGCTGGTTTTAAATTAAGCAGGAGGGTTTACCCCGTGTCGTAATACAATTGATAAACTTTTGTTACGAAACATATTAACGAATATGGTTCAAAGGCAGATGTATGGAGTGAGGCCAAATATCAGTCATGATCTCATTGAATGGTGGAACAGGCTCAAGGCACTGAATGGCCTAATCCTGTTCTTATCTGTTGTTCATCTGCATCATTTCTATGTTCCTGTGTAAGCCCAGGTAATGTTAATCTTCCCAGCTGGATGTGCCCAAGTTATGCATGTTCTCCGTAGGTGTGGGCTAGGGGAGTGATGACGGATGCATAAAATTGATCTGATGGCTAGCTCCCTCCCATCCCACAAGCTCACCTCCATCATACACTGGGAGAGTGGGCAATGAAACTGACAGTCTACCCATCTTGCTTCAATAAAAAATGAAAGGTCTATTAGTCTTGTTAGCCTGGCTATTAACCTGAATAACTCACAATTCAGGCACCATTAACAAGCGGGCTGTGTTTTAAAAGGGCAAGATGGAAAAGGGGGTGGGCACCCCACACAAGCTCCCAGAAGATATTACTCCTTTAACCCCTTTCATCCGACCCACCTACTCTCTTTTTCTTCTGGATCTTTTTATTTACCTCTGCCAACAAGTTGAGATAATCCTGAAAGTTCTGTTTATCATGACCAGTCCAGCAAAAGACCAGCCCATAAATTTGGGATTTTGATATCCTTGACCCCGATTACTGCATTCCAACAGTCTGTTCCACAAGAGAAAATTGTAACTTTTCATCATGCCATTAGACAAACAGGCCTGTATTTCCCCCAAAAAACTGAAAGAACTGTGGATGCTGGAAATCTGACACAAAAACAGAAATTGCTGGAAAAGCTCAGGAGGACTGGCAGCAGCACAGGTCAAGCGAAATCAGAGTTAATGCTTCAGGCAGTTCTGAGGAAGGGTCACTGGACCCAAAATATTAACTCTGATTTCTCGCCACAGAGCTGCTGAGCTTTTCCAGCAACTTCTGTTTTCGTTTCTGTAATTCTCAGGATCTGCCTGTATTTTTCAAACATGACGGGAAAACAGAGCAGGAGAAACCAGTGAGATTTGGGATATGGACCAATAATATGAATGTATCATTTATGTGGAATTGGGGAAGATTCCGTCAGAGAACATTGGACGATATTGTACATTGAAATCTTTACTTTTGCAGGCATCGATGAATAATGAAAATTCTCGTTCAGAAGCAAAATGCCACAGTTGGTGTAAATCTGGGGAAAACATAGGTAATCCTAGAAGTTACTGGGGGTTGGGCTTTATCGGTGGGGAGCTAACATTTTAGCTCCATGACCTTTTGTCAGAATTAGAAACGGTTAATGCTCTAATAGCTTTTAAGCAAAGTGCTTAACCTGCTTAGCAAATGCTTAGATCTATACAGTTCAAATTTGTTACATCACTAACCTTTTCATGTTCCAACAAAAGGTCATCGGCTTGAATCATGTATTCTGTTTTTCTTTCGAAAGAACATTTTATCCGCGGTGTTGTATTTGAAGAACGCAGGAACTAGGAGTAGGAACTCCCTAAGCCTGCTCTGTCTTTCAACATGATCATGGCTGATTTCATCTTGGCCTCAGCTCCACTTTCCGGTCGCTCTCCATAACCATCAAACCCATTACTCATCAAAAATCTCCTCCTTGAATTTACTGTTTCTCATATCCACCCCATTTTGGGGTAGTGAATTCCACAGATTCACAATCCTTTGAGAGAAGTCATTTATATAAATGATTTAGATGTGAACATAGGAGGTATAGTTAGCAAGTTTGCAGATGACACCAAAATTGGAGGTGAAGTGGAAAGCGAAGAAGGTTACCTTATAGTACAATGGGATGTCAATCAGATGGGCCAATGAGCCGAGGTGTGGCAGGTGGAGACATTAATTTAGATAAATGCGAGGTGCTGCATTTTGGAAATGCAAATCAGGGCAGGACGCATACACTTAATGATAAGGTCCTGGGGAGTGTTGCTGAACAAAGAGACCTTGGAGTGCAGGTTCAAAGGTCCTTGAAAGTAGAGTTGCAGGTAGATAGGATAGTGAAGAAAGCGTTTGGTATGCTTTCCTTTATTGGACAGAACATTCAATATAGGAGTTTGGAGGTCATGTTGTGGCTGTACAGAACATTGCTTATGTCACTTTTGGAATATTGTGTGCAATTCTGGTCTCCTTCCTATCTGAAAAATGCTGTGAAACTTGAAAGGGTTCAGAAAAGATTTACAAGGATGTTTCGAGGATTGGTGGGTTTGAGCTATTGGGAGAGGCTGAATAGGCAGGGGTTGTTTTACCTGGAGTGTCGGAGGTGACCTTATAGAGGTTTATAAAATCACGAGGGGCATGGATAGGATAAATAGACAAGGTGTTTTCCCTGGGGTGGGGGAGAACTAGAGGGCATAGGTTTAGGGTGGGATGGGAAAAATATAAAAGAGATTAAATGGGCAACCTTTCCATGCAGAGGGTGATGTGTGTACGGAATGAGCTGCCAAAGGAAGTGGTGGAGGTTGGTACAATTACAACATTAAAAAGGCATCTGGATGGGTCTATGAACAGGAAGACTTTAGAGGAATATAGGCCAAGTGCTGGCAAATGGGGCTAGTCTAGGTTAGGATATCTGGTTGGCATGGGCGAGTTGGACTAAAGAGTCTGTTTCTGTGCTGTACATCTCTACGACTCCATAAGTGATTTCTCACGTTTGTTTTAAGTCTGCCATCCCTTTGGCTGAAACGATGATCTCTCGTTCTAGATTGCCACTCAAGTGGAAACATCTTTTCTACATCCAATTTGTCGTGAAGACTAACATTGTGTCATGCTTTGTGACTGTTTGGTAAGAATTGCATTTTGCACACAACCAGTTTGCACACACAGCCAGCCCCTTCGTGACTTTCTCAAATAGGATGGTCATATACACCTGAGAAAAGATGAGCTTTCCAATGTGGGAAGTGGTCAGCACTGCCTCACAGCACCAGGGTCCTGGGTTCGATTCCAGCCTTGTGTCACTATCTATATGGAGTTTGCACATTCCCTGTGTGTCTTGTGTGGGTTTCCTCCCACATTCCAAAAATGAGCAGTTTAGGTGGATTGGCCATGTTAAATTGCCCATTCTGTTTAGGTTAGGTGGATTAGCCATGGGATTGGGTGCAGTGGAGTGATGGGGTGGTGAGTCATGTGATACTCTTTAGGGGGTCAGTGTAGATTTGTTGGGCTGAATGGCCTGTTTCAACACTGTAGGGATTCTATTTTTGCTGCACGTCTCCACAAACATTTAAGTTGTACTCACATTACTGAAATCTCCAAGGTGCTGCCATGGAAATTACCACATGCTTCCCACTTTCCTTTGACAACTAGGTCAGAATGATGGAGGTTGGAATGACAGGCCTTTCAGCCGGATACTGTGGGGAAACATTATTGCAGTTTCTTGTAAAAGAAGCCACTGAAGAGCATTTAACAAGGATAGAGGCAATGATTCTTCAGTTTATGGGCTGGTCATTGAAAGCAGACTCAATCGAACCTTCTGATATGTGCTTATAACTGTGCCTCAGCTGTCACTCCAGGGTTGGCGAAACAAATTAACACAGACAAGTTGACATTGAAGTGCTTCCATGCTAAATATACATAATTTCATTAACTAAGATGGGAAACAATAATAAATTTGAAACGATTGAAGGAGCAAGTCTTGTCTTTAGTACAATGATTGTGCCTGGTGATAGTGCAGCTGCAGATGGCACTACCTGCACATGTATCCGCAGTCCTGGGACATGACAGCCAACAATGCCCAAGATGGTTGTAACTTGAGCAAGAGAGAGAGAAATGAGTTCACACAGACTGACAGATGTGTGTCAGCCAACAAAAGATAACAAAGAGAAGGGCAGCACAGGAACAAGCCCTTTGGCCCTCCAAGGCTGTGCTGATCATCATGCCCTAACTAAAGTAAAAAACAAACCTTTTGCCCTTATTGGCTCCATATCCCTTTATTCCCTCCTTATTCATGTAACCATCCAGATGCCTCATCTTCCGTCTTGGGACCCTGCAACCATAGGAGATCAATGTTGATTTCGCCAGTTTCCTCATTTCCCCTCCCCCCACCTTGTCTTAGATCCAACCCTCCAACTTGGCACTGTCCTCTTGACCTGTTCTACCTGTCCATCTTCCTTCCCACCTATCCGCTCCGACCTCCCCACTGACCTATCACAATTGCTTCCCACCTGCATTCATTTATTGCCTTCCCGCCTACCTTCCCCCAACCCCACCCTCGCCCCACTATTTTTTTCTCAGACCCCTTCCCCCTCCACATTCCTGTTGTGAAAGGCTTATGCCCCGAAACGTCGACTCTCCTCCTGCTTGGATGATCCCTGACCTGCTGTGCTTTTTCAGTGGCACCGTTTCAACTCTGATTCTCCAGCATCTGCAGTCCTCACTTTCTCCTATAAATATTTAAAGAAGAGCGAATAGAAGTGAACGTTGGTTCTGTGAAATGTCTAACAGGAGAATTAATGATGGACAATAAGGGAATGGCAAATGAATTGAGTAAGTATTTAATATGACTCCACTTTGGACGATACAAGTAACATCCAAAACGAGCAATAAATTAGGGAATGGAATGGAGTGATGAACTCTGATGTAACAAGCACCAGGGAAATGTTCCTGAGCACATTGTTCAATCTGCAGACTGACAAGCCTGATGGACATTATCCTAGGGTCTTAAAATAAGTAGTTAGTGAGATGGTTGGTGTATTCGTTTTAATTTTCCACAGTGCCATTAGAGAGGGAATGCCAGGATTTTGACCTATTGACACTGAAGGAATGGTAATATATTACCAAGTCAGGATGGTGAATGGCTTGGAGGGGAACATGGTGGTGTTCCTGTATATCTGCTGCCCTTGTCTTTCTAGATGGAAGTGGTTTTGGGTTTGGAAGGTGCTGTCTGAGGATTTTCAGTGAATTTCTGCAGTGTACTCCGTAGATAGTACACACTGCTGCTACGGAGCATCAGTAATTGAGGGAGTAGATGTTGTACCAATCAAGGAGGCTGTTTGTCCTGGATGTTTTCAAGTGTTTTGAGTGTTGTTGGAAATGCATGCATCCAGGCAAGTGGGGAGTATTCCATCAAACTCCAGACTTGTGCTTTGTAGATGGTGGACAGGCTTTGGGGAATCAGGAGGTGAGTTACTTGCTGCAACTTTCCTAATTTCTAACCTGCTGTTGTAGCCGCTGTGTTTATGTGGTGAGTCCAGTTGAGTTTCTAGTCAATGATAACCCCCAGGGTATTGGTAGTGGGGCATTCAGTGATAGTAACACTATTGAATGTCAAAGGGCACTGGTTAGACCTCTTATTGGTGATCATCATAGCCTGACAACTGTATGCCACAAATATTACTTACCACTCATCAGCCAGCCCACATATTGTTCAGATATTGTTGATTTGAACATGGACTGCTTCAGTAACTGAGGAGTCGCCAAATGGTGCTGCACATGTGCGATCATCAGCGAACATCCCCACTCCTGACCTAAAAATGAACTTTGCCTTAAACTTTGTAACTTATGGTTTTACCAGTGACTTCTGTCTTTAATATAGACACCATGGTAGGGTGACTTATAACACTTTTCATTGTATTTTTCTTGTAAAAGTACAGATGACAACAAATTCTAAATTCTATGATGGAGGGAAGGTCATTGAAGTGGCTGAAAATGTTTGGGCCTAGGACAATATGCTGAGGAACTTCTGCACAGATGTCCTGGAGATGAGATGACTGACCTCTAATAACATGACTATCTTCCTATGTGAAAGGCATGACTCCAACCACTAGAGAGTTTGTTCCTGATACTCAATTATTCCAGTTTTATTCGGGCTCCTTGACGCCACACTTAGTCGAATACATCCTTGATGTCAAGAGTGTCACTCTCACCTCACCTCTGTAATTCAGCTCTTTTATCCATGTTTGAACCAAGGCAATAATGAGGTCAGGAGCTGAGTGGCCCTCACGGAACTCATACTGGGTGCTGCTGAGCAGATACTGCTAGGAAGCACTTGATGACATCTTCCATTACTGTACTGATGATCAAGAGTAGACTAATGGGGAAGTAGTTGGCTTGGTTAGATTTGTCCTGCTTTTTATGTACCAGTCATCCCTGGGCAATTTTCCACATTATTGGGTAGATGTCAATGTTGAAACTGTATTGGAACAGCTTGGCTAGGGGAGTGGCAAGTTCTGGAGCACAAGTTTTCAGTCCTATTGCTTTTGCAGTATCCACTGTCTCCAACTGTTTCTTGATTTCATGTGGAGTGAATTGAATTGGCTGAAGACTGGTATGTAATGCTGGGGACCACCAGAGGAGGCTGAGATGGATCATTCACTCAACACTTCTGGCAGAAGCTTGCTGCATCACCTTCAGCCTTATTGTTTGCACTGATGTGCTGGGCTGTTCCATCACTCTGGATGAGGATATTTGTGAAGCCGCCTCCTCCAGTGAGTTGTTTAATTATCCACTCACGACTAGATGTGGTGGCACTGCAGAGTTTAGATCTGATTGTTGGTTGTGGAATTGCTTAGCTATGTCATCACTTGTTGTTTATACTGTTTGGCATGCAAGTAGTCCTGTCTGGTGGCTTCACAGGTTGATACCACATTTTCAGGTATGTTTGATGCTGTTTCAGGCATGCCTTCCTGCACTCTGTTGAACCAGGGTTGATCTCCTGGTTTGGCGGTAATGGTTGAATGGTTGAGTGGGGGATATGCCAGGCCATGAGGTTACAGATTGTGCTGAAGTACAGTTCTGCTGTTGATGGCCAGTAGCACCTCTTGGGTGCCCAGTCTTGAGTTGCTAGGTCTGCTCAATGTCTTTGCCATTAGTGTGGGGATAGTGCTGCACAACACAATAGAGATTATTTTCAATGTAAAGGTGGGACTTTGACTCCACAGTCACAGTGGGACTGTGTAATGGTTGCTTTCACCTATACTGTCATGGGCAGATGCGACAGCAGCTCGCAGATTGGTAAAGACAAAATCAAGTATGTTTTTCCATCTTGGTTTCCTCTCCACCTGCTGCAAACCCAGTCTAGCAGCTATGTTAAGTGCCAATAAGCATGATCAGTGTTACTGCTGCTGAGCTACTCTTGGTGTTGGACACTGAAATCCTCCAATCAGGTTACATTTTGTGCCCTGGTCATCCTTAATGCTTATTCAACATAGAAGACCACTGATTAATCAGTTGAGGGAGGATGGTACATGGTAATCAGCAGGAGATTTCCTTGCCAGTGTTTAACCTGAAGCCGCGAGATTTCATAGAATGTAGAGTCGATGTTGTGAACTTCCAGGACAACACACTCCTGACTGTATACCACTGTACCGCCACCTCTGCTGGGTCCGTCCTGCCAGTAGGACATAACATATCCAGGAATGGTGATGGTGGTGTCTGGGACATTGTCTATAAGGTATGATTCCGTGGGGGTGTCCAGGTGGATGCAGTGTGTTGGAGGTGGGCGAAGGGGTCTTCGGAAGGTGGGCAGGAGTCCTGATTGTGAAAGTAAGCTCGGAGGCGGCAGAAGAAGTGTTCGACGTCACGGCGTGTATTAAATTCATTGATGCGTGGACGGAGGGGGATGAAGGTGAGTCCTTTGCTGATGACTGATCATTCGTCCTCAGCGAGGGGAAGGTCTGGAGGGATGGTGAATACTCGGCGGGGCTGGGTGTGGAGGTGGGAGTGGGGGAGGAGCCAGTAACTGGAGTGGGTGTGATAGTGGGGGGAATGGGGATGGAGTCATGAGCAGGGGTAGTGTTCCCCTCGGGGTTCTGGGGGGTGGGGATAGTGAGAGTGGGGTCTATGGGGGGCATTTCAGCAGAATGCAGGTGAGTGGCGCTGGTGGGGGCGGAAGTGGTGGTGACCACGGCAGTAGGGGTGGCGGAAGTCACTGAGCATGTGGTATCAGCGATGATGTGAGGGGCGGAAGTGATGTCACGTGTGATGCATGAGGGGTGGAAGTGGTTGTGGGAGTGGCCATGACGGGAGCGGAAGTGACATCATCAATCAGCGTGGGGGTGGCAGCTGCATCAGCCGCATGGCTAATGGTGTCTGAGTGCTAAATGGAACAGACTTCAAACAGATTTCGCAACTCAAGACTGGGCATCCATGAGGCACTGTGGGCTATTAGCAAGAGCAGAATTGTACTCCAGGACAACCTATAATCTCATGGCCTGGCATTTCCCTCACTCAACCATTACCATCAAACCGAGGAATCAACCCTGGTTCAAAGGAGAGTGCAGGAGTGCATACTAGGAGCAGCACCAGGTACACCTGAAAATGAGGTGTCAACCTGGTGAAACCACCAAACAGGACTACTTTCATGCCAAACAGCATAAGCAACAAGTGATAGACAGAGCTGAGTGATCCCACAACCGACAGATCAGATCTAAGCTCTGCAGTCCTTCCACATCCAATCATGAATGGTGTGGATAATTAAACAACTCACTGGAGGTGTAAGCTCTGCAAATATCCCCATCCATAATAATAGAACAGCCCAGCAAAAGATACTGCTGAAGCGTTTGCAGCCATCTTTAACCAGAAGTGCCGAGTGGATAATCCATCTCGCCCTCTTCCAGGGGTTCCCAGAATCACAAATTACCAGTCTTCAGCCAATTTGATTCACTCCACATGATATCAAGAAATGGTTGGAGATACTGGTTACTGCAAAGACTTACAGGTCCTGGCAACATTCTGAATTGTGGTCTGGAACCTGTCGTTCCCCTAGCAAAGCTGTTCCAGGACAGTTTCAACACTGGCATATAACCAACAACATGGAAAATTGCCCAGATATGTCCTGTATGTAAACAGCAAGGCACGTCCAATCCAGCCAATTACCGCCCCATCAGTCTACTCTCAATCATCAGTAAAGTGATGGGAGGTGTCATCAACAGTGCTGTCAAACAGCACCTGCTCAGCAATAACCTGATCAGTGACGCCCAGTTTGGGTTCCCCCAGGGCCACTCAGCACCTGATCACATTACAGCCTTGGCTCAAACATGGACAAAAGTGGTGATTCCAGAGGTGAGTTGAGAGTGACAGCCCTTGCCATCAAAGCTGTATTTGACCGAGTGTGGCATCAAGGAGCCCTGGCAAAACTGGAATCAATGTGTACCGCTGGTTAGTGTCATACCTGGCACATAGGAAGATGGTTGTGGTTGTTGGGAATCAGTCATCTCAGCTCCAGGACATCTCTGCAGGAATTCCTCAAGCTATTGTCCTAGGCCCAACCATCTTCAGCTATTTCATCAAACACCTTCTCTCCAACATAAACTGAGAAGTGAGAATTACACAATATTCAAGACCAACGGTACTCCTCAGATACTGAAGCAGTCCATACTCATTGTTGTGGTTCTGTTCGCCGAGCTGGAAGTTTTTGTTGCAAACGTTTCGTCCCCTGGCCAGGCGACATCATCAGTGTTTGGGAGCCTCCTGCGAAGCGCTTCTTTGATGTTTCCTCCGGTGTTTATAGTGGTCTGTCCCTGCCGCTTCCGGTTGTCAGTTTCAGCTGTCCGCTGTAGTGGTTGGTATATTGGTACTGAAACTGACAACCGGAAGCAACCCAATATACCAACCACTACAGCGGACAGCTGAAACTGACAACCGGAAGCGGCAGGGACAGACCACTATAAACACCGGAGGAAACATCAAAGAAGCGCTTCGCAGGAGGCTCCCAAGCACTGATGATGTCGCCTAGCCAGGGGACGAAACGTTTGCAACAAAACTTCCAGCTCTCGGCGAACAGAACCACAGCAACGAGCACCCGAGCTACAAATCTTCGCACAAACTTTGAGTCCATACTCAATTAGAACAAGGTCTGGACAATATCCAGGCTTGGGTTGACAAATGGCAAGTAACATTTTCACCACACAAATGCCAGACTATAACCATCACCCCTTGACACTTAATGCTGCTATCATCACTGAATCCCCCATTATCAATATTCTGGGGGGGGGTTACTATTTGCTAGAAACTCAACTGGACTCACTGCATAAATACAGTGGTTACAACAGCAGGTCAGAGGCTAGGAATACTGTGGCAAATAAAACACCTCCTGTCTCCCCAAAGCCTGTCCACCACCTACAAGGCACAAGCCAGGAGTGTGATGGAATACACACCACTTGCATGGTTGGGTGCAGCTCCAACAACACTCAAGAAGCTCCACACCATCAAGGACAAAGCAGCCCACTTGATTGGCATCGCATCCACAAGCATCCTCTCCCTCTACCACTGATGCTCTGTAGCAGCAGTATGTATTCTTCTACAAGATGTATTGCAGAAATTCATCCAAGATTCTCAGACAATACTTTCCAAATCCACAGCTATTTCCATCTAGAACGACAAAGGCAACAGATATATGGGAACACCACCACCTGCAAATTCCCCTCCAAGCCACTTACCATCCTGACTTGGAAATATATCACTATCGCTTCACTTTCGCTGGGTCAAAATCTTAGAATTTCCTCCCAGTTGGCATTGTGGGTCAACCTATAGCAGATGGGGCTGGAGCGGTTCAAGAAGGCAGCTCACCACCACCTTCACAAGGGGCAACTGGGGATGGGCATTAACTGCTAGCCCAGCCAGCAATCCCCACATCCCACAAATGAATAAAAAATAGCCTTCAACCCCGACCTTCCAGGCATCTGGCTACGTTGCTACAGCACACCATTCTCCTGCCATTTCTATGCGTTGTCAGAAGACCAAATGGAGAATGCACTCCAAAGAATGTCTCCCATAATAGGCCTCACAAAGAATAACCCCTGGAAAAGGCATCCCGGAAAAGCCCCCCATATAATGACTTACAGAATGCAGGATCCAGTGTCTAGCTGTACTCTGGAGTCCAGAGTCAGAGTCAAAGTTCAGTGAACCCCTGTCATAAACAGATTTTGACCAAGGGTAGTATCAAACTGTAAAGGGTTACAGCATTCAATGAGAGTGTTCTGTAGTTAAAATACTTAGCCTACTTTGAACATTTGCTCATTATCTCAAAGGGACTGGAGTAATTTAAAGAAATTAAAATTTGGTAATTATTAAAGTGTTTAATGTTTTACGGAGTTCGAGATTTTATTGCTCTAAATGACCATAAAAGTGACATTAAGTGAAAAGATAAAATCTTCACTGCTTTAAGCAGTGCTCATACTCTCCACACTTCGACAGCACTCTGTAATTTTCAGCCTTTTCAAATGCTGAAATTAATGCTTTTTTTTTGACAGGCTTATAATTTTGTGAAAGTAATTAAAAAACGTTCATTTTATGCTGTCGGCTGCCTTGAAACAGAAATAGTTTCTGTGTGCTGCCTGCAAAGTTCCTGGAGTTTGATGAGGAGGTTTTAAAAGGGTGGCGCTGGAAAAGCACAGCAGGTCAGGCAGCAACGGCCTGCTACATCGACTCTCCTGCTCCTCGGATGCTGCCTGACCTGCTGTGCTTTTCCAGCACCACACTTTTCGAAACTGCCTCGCTAGCAGTCCTCATTTTCTCCTTGTTGATGAGCAGAGGCTGACTGCTGGAGAGAAAAGGGCCCAGAAACTGGAAATGGGCTGAAATAGGAGGGTGTCTATCTGTGAGAGCTTTGGGACAGTTGGCTCTCATGGTAACAGTCTCAAGTCTGTTTTGAAACGTAGCACATGGATTCAGCTGTATTCTGTACCATTATCTTGTGTGTGCGTGATAGCATAGTAGAGAACCATAGAATAAAACTGCACTGAAGGAAGTTTTTTTTCTGTCCCTTGTGTCTATCCTGGATCTTTGAAATAGTTAGCATTCCACTTGCCTGCTATTAACCCATAATATTTCCCTTTGCATATTTCACTGTATGAGATCTGCGATGTACCTGTCTATGCATTGAAGTAAGTCTGTGCATGCATTTCTAATGTAGATATCTATCATCAGCCGACCCTCAATCCAATTGTGTTTTCTGTTCAGCATTGCAAGTTTCCATTTTGAACGTTCATAAAACTCAACAGGGCAATTGTTGAACTGCCTGTTTTTGCGCCCACTGGGGCAGTGGGATGTAGAGTGCAGGATTTGCTTTCTTTCCTTGCCTTCTCTGTCCCCACACTGCCTCTTTGTTAAGGCATCGGAACTCAAAGCATGACACAACTCAATGGACATGTTGTTGCCAGTTGAAACAATTAGTAGCAAGCCTCTCCTGGACGTTAATGTCAATGCTATAGATAAATACAGTGTGTCTTTATCATGATTTCTTTGACCTCTCCTGGGATAGTGGCTACTTGAGGTTTGAGAAAACAGGTCTTGACAGGAGAGGCACATTTTGACCATAGTGTCCAGCCCACTGCAGTTGGTATTGCAGGAGATTTGCATTAGAAACTGTAGAGTTGGCTTCAAGGTGGATATTAACATTTGTATGATAGTCCTCCATTGAATCAGGCACAAGTCAGGTGTATGATGGGATACTCCTCACTTTCCTGGATGGGTACAGCTCCAACAACACTCAAGAGGCTTGACTCCATCCAGGAAAAAAACAGTCCACTTGATTGGCACCACATCCACAACCATCCATTCCCTCCACCACTGATGCTCAGTAGCAGCAGTGTGTACCATCTCCAAGATACCCTGCAGAAATTCACTATGATCCTCAGGCAGTACCTTCCAATAGAACTGCCAGAACTTCTGGGATTTACATTTTAATGAACCGAAACCTGCAACCCATTCTGAAAGATGAAAGACTTAACAATCCAGGTTTGTTCAATATATCATTGTAATCTTTTGTTATAAATTCTGTATCTTGTGATCTTATACTCCACAAACACCTGATGAAGGAGCAGCACTCTGAAAGCTAGTACTTCCAATTAAACCTGTTGGACTATAATCTGGTGTTGTGTGATTTTTAACTTTGTCCACCCCAGTCCAACACTGGCACCTCTAAATCATTGCGGGCCAACCCACAGCAGGTGGACTGCAATGGTTCAACAAGGCAGCTCACCACCACTTTCTCAAGGGCAACTAGGGATGGGTAATAAATGCTGGCCGAACCAGTTACACCCACATCCCACAAAATGTATAAATAAAAGAAAAATCAGATGAGTGCAGTGTTGGCATTGCTACTAGAACTTCTCTAGAACTCTTAATTGGCATGCTACACATTCCAGATCTCAAGGGAAATCAGGATAATGGTGATGACAACTGTTTTTTAGATGAGGACTGAAATTGGCCTGTGGATGTCTTTGTTCTAAAATTGTCCTGGTGTCATTTGTAGAAGTGCAGCTGATTGGCTGGTGGACAACCCTGTCAATGGTAGCAATTTGAGAGAGTTGGCTACGAATCTTTTAAAAAACACTCAACATATTTCAAAATCTACCCCTCAACATATGTAGCAGGTAGATTATGTCACTGCCCATGTCTGGGGTGATGTATATTTCATGTGTTTGGTGTCTATAATCTATGTTATGATAATACGAATGGGGTGATATCACATATCACTTTATGTGTTGGTGTTAATATTTGTGTGATACATGTGTCTGTATCGATGTGTGCTGTATGTTTGAGTGTGTGGTTTGTGATATCACGTCTATCTTTATGTATTGATTCTGTGATATCTTGAAGTTAGACAGCATGTCTATGTCAAACAATGTCCCAAAGCACTTTACAAAACGTCATTGAATTCTAAAAGCTAATTGAGTTGTAAGGCTTAGTTAATGAGGTAGATCTGTTGGAAGTTATTTAAGGTGGAAGTGATTGACACTAAGTTCAAGAAAATGGAAAGAGAAATGAGAATGAGAAACAAGGAAAGATGGCAGACAGAGTGCACAGTTCATTTTGTTTCAGGTCTGAGTGGGTTTTCAGTGGGGAAGGTTACGGGAACAGAAAGGTCATTTTCATGAATATGAAGACAAAAAAGATATTAACATATTAGAGTCAAAGAATACCTCAAAGTTTCTTAAACAAATTTGGACTTCTTGAAGTATAGTCGTTGCATGTCATGATGTGGAGAGGCTGGTGTTGGACTGGGGTGGATGAAGTCAGAAGTCACATGACACCAGGTTATAATCCAACAGATTTATTTGAAATCACAAGCTTTCCAATCGCTATTCCTTCATCAGGTGACGTCTTCAGGGATGAAGGAGGAGCACTCAGAAAGCTTGTGATTTCAAATAAACCTTTTGGATTATAACCTGGTGTTGTGTGACTTTTTACTATAGTCACTGTGGTTATTTTTTTTTAATGCAAGTGTGGGATATGGGTATCATTAGCTGAGTTAACAGTTATTTCCCATTCCTATTTGCCCAGAGGGTGTTTAAGAATCAACCATATCACTGCGTGTCTGGAGTCACATATAAGCCAGACTGGGTAAGAGCAGCAGATTTCCTTCCTGAGAGGTCGTTAGTCAACCAGATGGTTTTATGACAATTGACATTGTTTATATGATCATAATTAGGATAATTTTTTATTGAATCTAAATTTTACCAACTGTATCGGTGTGATTTGAACCCTGTCCCCAGAACTTTTATCTGAGGTACTAAATTACTACTGAAAACAAAAATAGTGGAAATCAGAGCGGATAAGGCAGCAGCCATGGATTCCAGTATCTGCAGTAATTTACTCAGATTAAATTACTAGTCCAGATACATTACTGTACAACACCACTCTCCTAATTTAGCACATACGGTAGCCAATTTCCACACAGCAGCCTCCGAGAGAAAATAATCTAACTAATTGGATAATTCATTAAATCTTGCTAATAAAAAATTGCAAGATAATTAATGTTCTCTGCATTAAGGAGTAAATCAGATGACAATTTCTGTCTTCCATTTGCATGTAGCTAATCCTGTAAATCCAGACATCGATGTCATAGATATTCTCTTCATCCACTGGGAAATCACTAAAATTGTGTTAATTGGCAGTAATTTCCACTAATTTCACACTATTGATGACTGAAAAAGTCAAGATGCATGCATTTGGAAGGTTGCATAGGTATATTAAATTATAATTACCATGGAAAATCCTCTGTAGTCTTGGAAAATTTCACAAATGTGGAGTCCCCTTCCCTCAGAAGAAACTTAATGCTGGGCATTTAATAAAATGACAGTAATGAAGTTTTCTTTTAACTTTTTTTATCTGTGCTTTGTATGTTTGTACCTCCCAATGATATGTTTCTCTTCAAACATGATTTAAACTGAATTTATATTCTTTATCATTTCCAGTTGAACTTTAAAGTCTAATCTGATCGATCACAGTTACTTACAGATCCTGTATCATCTCCTGTAAATGACACCACATCATCATTCCAACCAGAACTCTATCAACAAACACATCGATTTGGATCCCATCCATCACCCTCTGAGAAAAAGAATAGGAAACGACATCACCAATACAGGAAATGATGTCACCACATGGAATTACATCACCAACCAAAGGAAACCTAAACACATAAATAGATAGCAGGCCATAACACCAATGCTTCACCGGAAGCTCACCAATGATGGTATCTTGATTAGATTAGATTCCCTACATTATAGAAACAGGCCCTCCATCCCAACAAGTCCACACCGACCCTCCAAAGAATAACCCACCCAGACCCATTCCCCTACATTTACCCCTGACTAATGCACCTAAATCTATTGGCAATTTATCATGGCTAATTCGCCTGACCTGCACATCTTTGGATTGTGGGAGGAAATTGGAGCACCCAGAGGAAACCCACATAGACATAGACAGTCGCCAAGGCTAGAATTGAACCCAGGTCCCTGGCACTGTGAGGCAGCAGTGCTAGCCACTGAGCCACCATCCAGCCCACCTAGTATGGTGACAAAACATTTGAAAATGAACCTTCCAGCTGAGTGAACAAGCTTACATCCAGAACCTCAACCTGAGCTACAAATCTTCTCCAAACCTACTACTAAACTAGCATTAACAATGGATATGTAAAAATCATCACTTGTAAATCCATGACCAATTTACAGACAACAGTCTACCACAGAAGCAGTTTAAGAGTGAGAACAGGTTCGTTAGTGATGGAAGCAAAGTCGGGATCATCATGAATTTGGTAACATTTCTGGAGGGGCCGATTTTGGCCACAACACCAGGAGAACGTATCTGTTTTAGTATGAAGACTGCCATGGATAATTTAGGTATTGCATGTAAGGCTTCCATTTGACATTTTTTTTCAAAGAAAATTTACAGCCCAGGAACAGGCCCTTCAGCCCTCCAAGCCTGAGTCAATCCAAATGTACTGTCTACACCTGTCGCCCAATTCCTAAGCATCTGTATCCCTCTACTCATGCATTTATCCAGATGCATCTTAAATGCATCTAAAGTGCCTGCCTCTAACACGTCTGCTGGCAACCCGTTCCAAATGCCCACCACCCTCTGTGTGAAGTACTTGCTGTGTGTATCCGCCTTAAACTTTCCACCTCTCACCTTGAAAGCATGACCTCTCGTTATTGAATCCTTTACCCTTGGAAAAAGCTTATCTCTATCCACCCTGTCTATACCCTTCATGATTTTGTAAACGTCAATCAGGTCACCCCTCAATCTCCTTTTTTCTAATGAAAATAAACCTAACCTACTTAACCTTTCTTCATAGCTAGCACCTTCAATACCAGGCAACATCCTCATAAACCTTCTCTGCACTCTCTCCAAAGCATCCACATCCTTTTGGTAATGTGGCGACCAGAACTGTACACAGTATTCTAAATGTGACCGAACCAATGTCTTGTACAATGTTAACATGACTTACCAGCTCTTATACTCAATACCCCATCCAATGAAAGCAAGCATACTATATGTCTTCTTGACCACTCTATCCACCTGTGCAGCAAACTTCAGGGTACAATGGACCTGCACTCCCAGATCCCTCTGCCCATTAACTTTTCTCAAGGCTGTTCCGTTCATTGTATAATTTGCTCTAGAATTAGTCTTACCTAAATGCATCATCTCACATTTGTCTAGATTGAAATCCATCTGCCACTTTTCCGCCCAACTCTCCAGT